>NC_057797.1:568964526-569013455 GCF_018294505.1 Triticum aestivum
CAGCTAAGCCCCCGAGTGGGAGGATTGCTCCCCACTCGGTAGGATTTTTTAAACTTAGGCGAGTACGGGACTGCAGCTAAGCCCCTGAGTGGGAGGATTGCTCTCCACTCGGTAGGATTTTTGAAACTTAGGCGAGTATGAGACTGCAGCTAAGCCCCCGAGTGGGAGGATTGCTCTCCACTTGGTAGGATTTTTTTAACTTAGGCGAGTACGGGACTGCAGCTAAGCCC
This sequence comes from Triticum aestivum, assembly GCF_018294505.1. Lineage (NCBI taxonomy): Eukaryota > Viridiplantae > Streptophyta > Magnoliopsida > Poales > Poaceae > Triticum > Triticum aestivum. Next base: position 568,964,757 of record NC_057797.1, read on the forward strand.
CCGAGTGGGAGGATTGCTCTCCACTCGGTAGGATTTTTTAAACTTGGGCAAATCAGGTTCGCGGCTAAGCCACCCACTGGGGTATTTGAACACACAACTTGACAGGATAACAATCATTAAGGCACCACAAAAATCTTGTTATTGATAAGCAAAATGAACGATTCTTATTACAACTCGCCGACCCGAGTGCTTAAGTGTTAAAAGGGCGGAGCAGATCCGCGTTCCAAGCGTGTGGCTCGTCTTTCTTGTGTTCCACATTATAAAGCTGATAAGCTCCGTTGTGGAGCACTTTGGTGATGATGAAGGGACCTTCCCAAGCAGGACCAAGCTTGTGTGGCCGTTGCTGATCTACTCGGAGCACTAGGTCTCCTTCCTGAAATGCTCGACCTCTTATGTTTTTGGCATGGAATCGACGGAGGTCTTGCTGATAAATGGTCGACCGGATCAAAGCCATCTCTCTCTCTCTCTTCTTCCAGGAGGTCAACAGCATTTTGTCGAGCTTGCTCTGCTTCAGCTTGTGAGAAAAGTTCCACTCGAGGCGCGTTGTGAAGCAAGTCGCTTGGCAGCACGGCTTCAGCCCCATAAACCATGAAGAAGGAGTCCGACCAGTCGACCGGTTTGTCATTGTTCTCAACCCCCAAAGGATGGAAGGCAACTCATCTACCCAAGCGCCTGCTGCATGCTTGAGGTCACGCATCAATCGAGGTTTCAGCCCTTGGAGGATCACACCATTTTCTCTCTCTGGCTGTCCATTCGACTACGGATGCGCGACAGACGCGTAGTCGACCTGAGTACCCTGGGAGGCGCAGAATGCTCTGAACTCATCAGAATCAAAGTTGGAGCCATTATCCGTGATAATACTGTGAGGGACTCCATATCTGAACGTCAGCTCTCTGATGAAACTGATGGCAGTGCTTGAGTCGAGACTCTTGATAGGTTTGGCTTCGATCCACTTAGTGAACTTGTTGACTGCTACAAGCAAATGAGTAAAACCACTTCTGCCAGTCCTCAGCGGTCCAACCATATCCAACCCCCAAAAAGCGAATGGTCAGATGAGTGGAATTGTCTTCAAGGCTAAAGCGGGCTTATGAGACATGTTGGAGTAGAACTGGCAGCCCTCACACTTGTCGACTATTTCCTTTGCCATTTCATTTGCACATGGCCAGTAAAAACCTGCTCGGTATGCTTTGGCCATGATTGTCCGAGAGGACACATGGTGACCACAGGTCCCCGAGTGGATATCATTGAGAATCATTCGACCTTCCACAGGTCCTGCTCGGTAATGCATCGTTGAGCAACTCCTGTCACACTCTCTCTGTATAGTCGATCACCAATCACGGTGAACGCTTTGGATCGACGGACAATCTGATGGGCCTCATCCTCATCCTCTGGAAGTTCTTTTATGAGAATGTATGCAACATCTGGCACTGTCCAATCAGGGGTGATGACCAAAACCTCCATGATCAGGTCGACCACGGCTGGAATTTCAACCTCGGTCGAGTCAGTGGAACTTTTCGGTTGCGGGGGCTCTTCCGTGAAAGGATCCTCTTGAACTGACGGAGTGTGGAGATGTTCCAAAAACACATTGCCGGGAATAGACTCGCGCTTGGAGCCTATCTTCGCCAGATCATCAACTGCTTGATTCTTGACTCGGGGTATGTGGTGGAGCTCTAACCCCTCAAACTTCTTTTCCAACTTCCTCACTTCATTGCAATAGCCAATCATAGCTGGGCTCCTGATATCCCATTCCTTCATCACTTGATTGACCACCAAATCTAAGTTGCCGTAAACCATCAGGTGGCAGACGCCGAGTGAAATGGCCATACACAACCCGTACAGAAGTGCCTCATATTTAGCCTCATTGTTGGAGGAATCAAAGTGAATTTGGAGAACATAACTGAGTTTGTCGCCTCGCAGGGATACCAGAACTACCCCAGCGCCAGAACCATTCAGCTGAAGGAAATATGCCCTAGAGGCAATAATAAAGTTATTATTTAATTCCTTATATCATGATAAATGTTTATTATTCATGCTAGAATTGTATTAACCGGAAACATGATACATGTGTGAATACATAGACAAACAGAGTGTCACTAGTATGCCTCTACTTGACTAGCTCGTTGATCAAAGATGGTTATGTTTCCTAGCCATAGACATGAGTTGTCATTTGATTAACAGGATCACATCATTAGGAGAATAATGTGATTCACTTGACCCATTCCGTTAGCTTAGCACTTGATCGTTTAGTATGTTGCTATTGCTTTCTTCATGACTTATACACATTCCTATGACTATGAGATTATGCAACTCCCTTTTACCGGAGGAACACTTTGTGTGCTACCAAACGTCACAACATAACTGGATGATTATAAAGGTGTTCTACAGGTGTCTCCGAAGGTACTTGTTGAGTTGGCGTATTTCGAGATTAGGATTTGTCACTCCGATTGTCGGAGAGGTATCTCTGGGCCCACTCGGTAATTCACATCACCATAAGCCTTGCTAGCATTGTAACTAATGAGTTAGTTGCGGGATGATGTATTACGGAATGAATAAAGAGACTTGCCGGTAACGAGATTGAACTAGGTATTGCGATACCGACGATCGAATCTCGGGCAAGTAACATACCGATGACAAAGGGAACAACGTATGTTGTTATGCGGTTTGACCGATAAAGATCTTTGTAGAATATGTGGGAGCCAATATGAGCATCCAGGTTCCACTATTGGTTGTTGACCGGAGACGTGTCTCAGTCATGTCTACATAGTTCTCGAACCCGTAGGGTCCGCACGCTTAAAGTTCGGTGACGATCGGTATTATGAGTTTTGTGTTTTGATGTACCGAAGGTAGTTCGGAGTCCTGGATGTGATCACGGGCATGACGAGGAGTCTCGAAATGGTCAAGAAATAAAGATCGATATATTGGACGACTATGTTCGGTCACTAGAAAGGTTCCGGAAGGTTTCAGACATATATCGGAGTACCGGGGGTTACCGGACCCCCCCCCCCCCGAGGGGGGCTTAATGGGCCTACATGGGCCTTAGTGGAAATAGAGGGCAGCAAGGGGAGTGTGGGGTGCACCCCCCAAGGCCCAAACCGAATTGGTTTAGGGCAAGGGGGGCCGGCCCCTCTTTCCTTCTCCTCCTCTCCCTTTCCTTCCCCCTCTCCTACTCCTAATAGGAAAAGGAGGAGTCCTACTCCTAGTCCCCTTGGCGCGCCCTCCTTGGCCGGCCGCCTCCTCCTCCTTGCTCCTTTTTATACGGGGGCAGGGGGCACCCCATAGACACAACAATTGATCATTGATCTCTTAGCCGTGTGCGGTGCCCCCCCTCCACCGTAATCCACCTCGATCATATCGTAGCGGTGCTTAGGCGAAGCCCTGTGTCGGTAGTATCACCATCATTGTCACCACGCCGTCGTGCTGTCGAAACTCTCATGTGAAGATTTGCTGGATCGGAGCTCGCGGGATGTCATCGAGTTGAACGTGTGCAGAACTCGGAGGTGCCGTGCGTTCGGTACTTGTATCGGTTGGATCGTGAAGACGTACGACTACATCAACCGTGTTGTGCTAACGCTTCCGCTTTCGGTCTACGAGGGTACGTGGACACACTCTCCCCTCCCGTTGCTATGCATCACCGTGATCCTGTGTGTGCGTAGGAATTTTTTTGAAATTACTACGTTCCCCAACATCAGCATCTTGGACCCATCAAAGAACATAGTCCAAGGTTCCGAGTGAATTTGAGTCGGGTGTTGTTGCTCAGTCCACTCGGCGAGTAAATCTGCTGGGACTTGATTGCTTTGTTTGCCTCAAACTTGATATCTAACAGAAGGAGTTCAATCTCCCACTTCTCCACTCGACCAGTTGCGTCTCTGTTGTTCAGAATTTCTGATTGTGGAGCATCACTGACAACTGAAACCGAGTGATCTGAGAAGTAATGCGCAACTTTCTTTGTCATTAGATAAATTCCATAAACCAACTTCTGATAATGAGGATATCTCTGCTTGGACGGGGTTAAGACTTCAGAAATATAATACACTTGGCGCTAAACTTTGAAGGCTTTGCCTTGTTCTTCCCTCTTGACCGTGAGCATCGTACTGACAACTTGTCCAGTGGTTACAATACAAAGCAGTAAAGGCTCTTTGCTGATTGGAGCAGCAAGCACCGGTTGGGTGGAAAGCAGGGTTTTGAGCTCTACAAACGCTGCGTCAGCTTCAGGAGTCCACTCGAACTTGTCAGACTTCTTCATCTGTCGGTAAAGAGGCAATGCCTTTTCACCGAGACGGGAAATGAATCGGCTCAATGCGGCCAGGCAACCAGTAAGCTTCTGGACATCATGCACACGCACAGGGCATTTCATTCGGAGAATTGCACCAACTTTTTCTATGTTTGTATCGATCCCTCGTTCGGAAACGAGAAAACCGAGTAACTTTCCTCCCGGGACTCCAAATGTGCACTTTGATGGATTAAGCTTGATATCATACCTTCTCAGATTTGCAAAGGTTTCGGCGAGGTTAGTCAGTAGGTCAGAACCTTTACGTAACTTGACCACGATGTCATCCATGTATGCTTCCACATTCCGACTGATTTGAGTGAGCAGACACTTCTGAATCATGCGAATGAATGTGGCACCAGCATTCTTGAGACCAAAGGGCATGGTAACATAGCAAAAGCACCTGAATGGGGTGATAAAATCTGTTTTGATTTCATCAGGACTATACAGTCGGATCTGATGGTACCCGGAATAAGCGTCCAGAAAGGATAAATGCTCGCATCCCGCAATCGAGTCAACAATTTGATCGATGTGAGGTAGAGGGAAATGATCTTTTGGGCAGGCCCGATTGATATGCTTGAAATCGATGCACATGCGGAGTGAGTCGTCTTTCTTGGGGACCATGACAACATTAGCGAGCCACTCGGAGTGGTATATCTCGCGGATGAACTCAGCTGCCAGAAGCCGAGCCACCTCCTCACCAATTGCCTTCCTCTTCTCCACAGCGGACCGATGGAGATGCTCTTTGACAGGTTTTGCTTTTGGGTCGACTCGCAAACGGTGCTCAGCCAGTACCCTTGGTACACCTGGCATGTCATAAGGCTTCCATGCAAAGATGTCCCAGTTCTCACGGAGGAACTGGATGAGCGCTTCTTCCTATTTGCTGTCGGGTGTTGTTGAGATATGAGTCGGAGCAGCATTAGGATCGGTCAGGTGAACATGAACTTGTTTCATTTCACCGGACGATTGAAATGAAGATTCTGAAGCGGGCTTCTTGGCACGCAGCAAATCACTCGGATCTGCGTTCTTCTGGTACTCTTGCATTTCCACTGCTGCCATCTGTTCATCGGCAATCTTTGAGCCCTTCTGTAAACATTCCTCCGCTCTCTGCCGATTACCAGTGATCGTAATCACACCTTTGGGCCCAGGCATCTTCAGCTTGAGGTATACGTAACATGGTCGAGCCATGAAGCGGGCATACGCAGGCCTCCCAAAATAGCATATAAGCACTATGAAAATCCACAACTTCAAATGTCAACTTTTCCTTGTAGTTCTTCGAATCGCCGAAAACCACGTCAAGAGTGATCTAGCCGAGTGAATCGGCTTTTTCCCCAGGAATGACACCGTGGAAGCGCATATTGCTTTCACTGAGTTTGGACATAGGGATTCCCATCTCTCGGAGAGTCTCAGCATGCAGAATGTTCAAGCCATTGCCACCATCCATCAGGACCTTGGTCAATCGGGTGCCTCCGACGACCGGGTCGGCCACCAACGCTTGCCGCCCTGGGGTAGCAAAACGTGCCGGGTGATCTGACTGGTCGAATGTAATGGGAGTATTTGACCACTTCAAATATGTTTGTGTTGTCGGAGCAACCATGTTCACTTCTCTGTTAATGACTTTCAATCGACTTTTGCTCTCAACATCAGCAAATATCACCAAAGTGGCATTGATGTTGAGGAAACCATCATCTTCCTCTTTGTCTTCGTCCTTATCAGACTCTTTCTCTTTCTCCTTGGAGGCTTGGACTGGCCCTCTCAGAATTGCTGGATAAGGAGTCGACATTGTCGAGTGGTATGCTTGGGATAAATCAGGTTTCCCTCTTCATCCACTTTGGTGTGTATATGACACGGCAGATCTAACACATCATTTCCTACTGAACCCTTCACCTTTTTGGGGACCCATGGTCCTTTAGGTTTTCCCTTGAATTTTCCCTGAGTCACTGCTGCGGCTTCATCGGGAGCGGCGGGTTCGGCCTTGCGCTTCTGTTTCCGATTGGAATTACCTCCTCCGGTGTCTTGGGCGACTAGTTTGCTCTTGCCGCTGCAGAGTCGATCTTCTTCTTCACTGTTAGCGTACCGAGTGGATATTTCCATCATTCAGGTCAGATTCATATCTCCTGTCCGACCGAATTTTAGGTTCAGCTCTCGGTACCGAACGCCCTCCTTGAAGGCGCAAACTGCTTGGTGCGGCGACACATTTTCCACTGTGTGATGCAAAGTGGTCCACCTCTGGATGTAATCTCTCAACGTCTCATTCGACTTATGAAGACAATGCTGCAAATCTGTCAGCCCTGTAGACCGCTTGCAAGTGCCTTCAAATGTTCTAACAAACACTCGGGCCAACTCTTCCCAACTGAATATGCTGCCAGGGGCCAACTGATTCAAATAAGATCTGGACGACCCTTCCAACATCAAAGGAAGGTGTTTCATGGCTACCTCATCATTACCGCCGCCAATCTGTATAGCCACTCGGTAATCCTCTAACCAAGTGTCAGGATTGGATTCACTCGTAAACTTACTTACCCCAGTCGCCAACCTAAAGTTGGAGGGATTTCTGCGGCTCTGATGGCACTGCTGAAACACTCAGGTCCTGATACATGCACTCGACTTCCCGTTGGTCAATCTTTGTCTTGTCCTTCTCTGTGAGCTCTGTTCTGGTCGACCAAACCTTGTACCAAAATTGATCTTGCATCAAATCCAGGTTCTCTGGGGTCGATTGGATGTCTTCGCTCGTCACCATACGGACGCATGTCATCGGGTCGCTGGGGTGCATACGATCCGCCCCTCGGAGGGGGCGTGGTCACTCGACGGCGGTCCTCACGACCGAACCGATGATCATATTGTTGGAAATATGCCCTAGAGGCAATAATAAAAGTTTTATTATTATATTTCTTTGTTCATGATAATAGTCTTTTATTCATGCTATAACTGTATTATCCGGAAATCGTAATACACGTGTGAATACATAGACCACAATATGTCCCTAGTAAGCCTCTAATTGACTAGCTCGTTGTGATCAACAGATAGTCATGGTTTCCTGGCTATGGACATTGGATGTCGTTGATAACGGGATCACATCATTAGGAGAATGATGTGATGGACAAGACCCAATCCTAAGCATAGCACAAAGGTCGGTTAGTTCGTTTGCTAGAGCTTTTCCAATGTCAAGTATCTCTTCCTTCGACCATGAGATCGTGTAACTCCTGGATACCGTAGGAATGCTTTGGGTGTATCAAACGTCACAACGTAACTGGGTGATTATAAAGGTGCACTGCAGGTATCTCCGAAAGTGTCTATTGGGTTGACACGGATCGAGACTGGGATTTGTCACTCCGTATGATGGAGAGGTATCTCTGGGCCCACTCGGTAATGCATCATCATAATGAGCTCAAGGTGACCAAGGTGTTGGCCACGGGATCATGCATTACGGTACGAGTAAAGTGACTTGCCAGTAACGAGACTGAACAAGGTATTGGGATACCGCCGATCGAGTCTCGGGCAAGTAACGTACCGATTGACAAAGGGAATTGAATACGGGGTTTGATCGAATCCTCGACATCGTGGTTCATCCGATGACTTCATCGAGGAGCATGTGAGAGCCAACATGGGTATCCAGATCCCGCTGTTGGTTATTGACCGGAGAGTCTCGGTCATGTCTGCATGTCTCCCGAACCCGTAGGGTCTACACACTTAAGGTTCGGTGACGCTAGGGTTATCAGGAAGACAAGTATGTGATTACCGAATGTTGTTCGGAGTCCCGGATGAGATCCCGGACGTCACGAGGAGTTCCGGAATGGTCCGGAGGTAAAGTTTTATATATGGGAAGTTGTTAAACGGGCACCGGAAAGTTTCGGGGTCATACCGGTATTGTACCGGGACCACCGGAAAGGTTCCGGGGGTCCACCGGGAGGGACCACCCCTCCCGGGGGGCCACTTGGGCTGCGTAGGGATAGCAGCCAGCCCCTAGTGGGCTTGGCGCCCCCCCCCCCTTGGGCCCATGCGCCTAGGGTTGGGGGCGAAACCCTAAAGGGGGCGCACCCCCCTTGCTTGGGGGGCAAGCCCCCCACCCCTTGGCCGCCGCCCCCCCTAGGGTTTTCCCCTAGAGGGCCGGCCCCCCTTGCCCCTTCCCCTATATATAGAGGGGTGAGGGGAGGGCTGCAACACACCACAACTCAAGGCGCAGCCCCTCCCCTCCCCAACACCTCTCCTCCTCCGTACGTGCTCGGCGAAGCTCTGTCGGAATACTGCTGCACCAACTGCACCACGCCGTCATGCTGCCCTTGGAGCTGCCTTGCTCAAGCTCTCCTTCCTCCTTGCTGGATCAAGACGGAGGAGACGTCTCCCGTCCCGTACGTGTGTTGAACGCGGAGGTGCTGTCCGTTCAGCACTTGGACATCGGTGATCCGAATCACGTTCGAGTACGACTCCATCATCACCATCCCCTTGGCAAGCTTCCGCTCATGATCTACAAGTGGTATGTAGATGCAAACTCCCTCCCTTGACTCGTTGCTTAGATGGACTCATAGATGGATCTTGGTGAAACCGTAGGAAAAATTTTAATTTTCTGCAACGTTCCCCAACAGTGGTATCAGAGCCAGGTTTATGCGTAGTTCTCTTTGCACGAGTAGAACACAATTTTGTTGTGGGTGTGGATCTTGTCAACTTGCTTGCCTCTACTAGTCTTTTCTTGCTTCAGCGGTATTGTGGGATGAAGCGGCCCGGACCAACCTTACACGTACGCTTACGTGAGACCGGTTCCACCGATTAACATGCACTAGTTGCATAAGGTGGCTGGCGGGTGTCTGTCTCTCCCACTTTAGTTGGAGCGGATTCGATGAAAAGGGCCCTTATGAAGGGTAAATAGAAGTTGACAAAATCACTTTGTGGTTATTCGTAGGTAAGAAAACGTTCTTGCTAGAACAAAATTGCAGCCACGTAAAAGATGCAACAACAATTAGAGGACGTCTAACTTGTTTTTGCAGCGATTGATCATGTGATGTGATATGGCCAGAAGTTGTGATGAATGATGAATTGTGATGTATGAGATCATGTTCTTGTAATAGGATTCACGACTTTCATGTCAATGAGTATGACAACCGGCAGGAGCCATAGGAGTTGTCTTTATTTTTGTATGACCTGCGTGTCATTGAAGAACGCCATGTAACTTACTTTACTTTATTGCTAAACGCGTTAGTTATAGAAGTAGAAGTAGTCGTTGGCGTGACAACTTCATGAAGACACGATGATGGAGATCATGATGATGGAGATCATGGTGTCATGCCGGTGACAAGATGATCATGGAGCCCCGAAGATGGAGATCAAAGGAGCTATATGATATTGGCCATATCATGTCACTACTTTATATAATTGCATGTGATGTTTATTATGTTTTTATGCATCTTGTTTACTTAGGACGACGGTAGTAAATAAGATGATCCCTTACAAAATTTCAAGAAGTGTTCTCCCCTAACTGTGCACCGTTGCTACAGTTCGTCGATTCTAAGCACCACGTGATGATCGGGTGTGATGGATTCTTACGTTCACATACAATGGGTGTAAGACAGTTTTACATAGCGAAAACACTTAGGGTTAACTTGACGAGCCTAGTATGTGCAGACATGGCCTCGGAACACGGAGACCGAAAGGTCGAACACGAGTCGTATGGAAGATACGATCAACATGAAGATGTTCACCGACGATGACTAGTCCGTCTCACGTGATGATTGGACACAGGCTAGTCGACTCGGATCGTGTAACACTTAGATGACTAGAGGGATGTCTAATCTAAGTGGGAGTTCATAATTTGATTAGAACTTAATTATCATGAACTTAGTCTAAAACCTTTGCAAATATGTCTTGTAGATCAAATGGCCAACGCTCATGTCAACATGAACTTCAACGCGTTCCTAGAGAAAACCAAGCTGAAAGATGATGGCAGCAACTATACGTACTGGGTCCGGAACCTGAGGATCATCCTCATAGCTGCCAGGAAACAATATGTCCTAGAAGGACCGCTAGGTGACGCTCCCGTCCCAGAGAACCAAGACATTATGAATGCTTGGCAGTCTCGGGCTGATGATTACTCCCTCGTTCAGTGCGGCATGCTTTACAGCTTAGAACTGAGGCTCCAAAAGCGTTTTGAGCATCACGGAGCATATGAGATGTTCGAAGAGCTGAAACTAGTTTTTCAAGCTCACGCCCGGGTCGAGAGATATGACATCTCCGACAAGTTCTATAGTTGTAAGATGGAGGAAAATAGTCTTGTCAGTGAGCACATACTCAAGATGTCTGGGTTGCACAACCGTATGACCCAGCTGAATATTAACCTCCCTGATGAGGCAGTCATTGACAGAGTCCTTCAGTCGCTCCCACCAAGCTACAAGAGATTTGTGATGAACTACAATATGCAGGGGATGGTAAAGACCATTCCTGAAGTATTTTCTATGCTGAAGTCAGCAGAGGTTGAAATCAAGAAAGAACATCAAGTGTTGATGGTCAATAAGACCACTAAGTTCAAGAAGGGCAAGGGTAAAAAGAACTTCAAGAAGGACGGCAAAGAGGTTGCCGCGCCCGGTAAGCCAGTTGCCGGGAAGAAGTCAAAGAATGGACCCAAGCCTGAGACTGAGTGCTTTTATTGCAAGGGGAAGGGTCACTGGAAGCGGAACTGCCCCAAATACTTAGCGGATAAGAAGGCCGGCAACACCAAAGGTATATTTGATATACATGTAATTGATGTGTACCTTACCAGTACTCGTAGTAACTCTTGGGTATTTGATACCGGTGCCGTTGCTCATATTTGTAACTCACAGCAGGAGCTGCGGAATAAACGGAGACTGATGAAGCACGAGGTGACGATGCGCGTCGGGAATGGTTCCAGAGTCGATGTGATCGCCGTCGGCACGCTGCCTCTACATTTACCTACGGGATTAGTTTTGAACCTTAATAATTGTTATTAAGTGCCAAGTTTGAGCATAAACATTGTATCTGGATCTCATTTAATACGAGATGGCTACTCATTTAAGTCTGAGAATAATGGTTGTTCGATTTATATGAGAGATATGTTTTATGGTCATGCTCCAATGGTCAATGGTTTATTCTTAATGAATCTCGAGCGTAATATTACACATGTTCATAGTGTAGATGCCAAAAGATTTAAAGTTGATAACGATAGTCCCACATACTTGTGGCACTGCCGCCTTGGTCACATTGGTGTGAAGCGCATGAAGAAGCTCCATGCTGATGGACTTTTGGAGTCTCTTGATTATGAATCATTTGACACATGCGAACCATGCCTCATGGGAAAAATGACCAAGACTCCGTTCTCCGGAACAATGGAGCGAGCAACCAACTTGTTGGAAATCATACATACCGATGTGTGCGGTCCAATGAGCTTTGAGGATCGCGGAGGATATCGTTATGTTCTCACTCTCACTGATGACTTAAGTAGATATGGGTATGTCTACTTAATGAAAAACAAATCTGAGACCTTTGAAAAGTTCAAGGAATTTCAGAATGAGGTGGAGAATCAACGTGACCGAAAGATAAAATTCCTACGATCAGATCGTGGAGGAGAATATTTAAGTCGTGAATTTGGCACACACTTAAGGAAATGTGGAATCGTTTCACAACTCACGCCGCCTGGAACACCTCAGTGAAACGGTGTGTCCGAACGTCATAATCGCACTCTATTGGATATGGTGCGGTCTATGATGTCTCTTACCGATTTACCGCTATCATTTTGGGGATACGCTCTAGAGACAGCTACATTCACTTTAAATAGGGCACCGTCTAAATCTGTTGAGACGACACCGAATGAATTATGGTTTGGGAAGAAACCTAAGCTGTCGTTTCTAAAAGTTTGGGGATGCGATGCTTATGTCAAGAAACTTCAACCTGAAAAGCTCGAACCCAAGTCGGAAAAATGCATCTTCATAGGATACCCTAAGGAAACTGTAGGGTATACCTTCTACTTAAGATCCGAAGGCAAGATCTTTGTTGCCAAAAACGGATGCTTTCTGGAAAAAGAATTTCTCTCGAAAGAAGTAAGTGGGAGGAAAGTAGAACTCGATGAAGTACTACCTCTCGAATGGGAAAGTGGTGCAGCTCAGGAAATGTTCCTGTGATGCCCACACCAACTGAAGAGGAAACCAATGATGATGATCAAGGTACTTCGGATCAAGTTGCTACTGAACTTCGTAGGTCCACAAGGACACGTTCCGCACCAGAGTGGTACGGCAACCCTGTCCTGGAAATCATGTTGTTAGACAACAGTGAACCTTCGAACTATGAAGAAGCGATGGCGGGCCTAGATTCCAACAAATGGCTAGAAGCCATGAAATCCGAGATAGAATCCATGCATGAAAACAAAGTATGGACTTTGACTGACTTGCCCGATGATCAGCGAGCGATAGAAAACAAATGGATCTTTAAGAAGAAGACGGACGCGGATGGTAATGTCACCATCTATAAAGCTCGACTTGTCGCTAAGGGTTATCGACAAGTTCAAGGGATTGACTACGACGAGACATTCTCTCCCGTAGCGAAGCTTAAATCCGTCCGAATCATGTTAGCAATTGCCGCATACTATGATTATGAGATATGGCAGATGGACATCAAAACGGCATTCCTTAACGGGCATCTTAAGGAAGAGCTGTATATGATGCAGCCGGAAGGTTTTGTCGATCCTAAGAACACTAACAAAGTATGCAAGCTCCAGCGATCCATTTATGGGCTGGTGCAAGCATCTCGGAGTTGGAATATTCGCTTTGATGAGATGATCAAAGCGTTTGGGTTTATGCAGACTTATGGAGAAGCCTGCGTTTACAAGAAAGTGAGTGGGAGCTCTGTAGCATTTCTCATATTATATGTGGATGACATACTCTTGATGGGAAATAATATAGAATTTCTGGACAGCATTAAGGCCTACTTGAACAAATGTTTTTCAATGAAGGACCTTGGAGAAGCTGCTTATATATTAGGCATCAAGATCTATAGAGATAGATCGAGACGCCTCATAGGTCTTTCACAAAGCACATACCTTGATAAGATTTTGAAAAAGTTCAAAATGGATGAGTCCAAGAAAGGGTTCTTGCCTATGTTACAAGGTGTGAGATTGAGCTCAGCTCAGTCACCGACCACGGCAAAAGATAAAGAAGAGATGAGTGTCATCCCCTATGCTTCAGCCATAGGATCTATTATGTATGCCATGTTGTGTACCAGACCTGATGTAAACCTTGCCGTAAGTTTGGTAGCAAGATACCAGAGTAATCCCGGCAAGGAACACTGGACAGTGGTCAAGAATATCCTGAAGTACCTGAAAAGGACAAAGGACATGTTTCTCGTTTATGGAGGTGACGAAGAGCTCGTCGTAAAGGGTTACGTCGACGCTAGCTTCGACACAGATCTGGATGACTCTAAGTCACAAACCGGATACGTGTATATGTTGAATGGTGGAGCAGTAAGCTGGTGCAGCTGCAAGCAGAGCGTCGTGGCGGGATCTACATGTGAAGCGGAGTACATGGCAGCCTCGGAAGCAGCGCATGAAGCTATTTGGGTGAAGGAGTTCATCACCGACCTAGGAGTCATACCCAATGCATCGGGGCCAATCAAACTCTTCTGTGACAACACTGGAGCTATTGCCCTTGCCAAGGAGCCCAGGTTTCACAAGAAGACCAGGCACATCAAGCGTCGTTTCAACTCCATCCGTGAAAATGTTCAAGATGGAGACATAGAAATTTGCAAAGTACATACGGATCTGAATGTCGCAGATCCGTTGACTAAACCTCTCTCGCGAGCAAAACATGATCAACACCAGAACTCTATGGGTGTTCGATTCATCACAATGTAACTAGATTAGTGACTCTAGTGCAAGTGGGAGACTGTTGGAAATATGCCCTAGAGGCAATAATAAAAGTGTTATTATTATATTTCTTTGTTCATGATAATAGTCTTTTATTCATGCTATAACTGTATTATCCGGAAATCGTAATACACGTGTGAATACATAGACCACAATATGTCCCTAGTAAGCCTCTAGTTGACTAGCTCGTTGTGATCAACAGATAGTCATGGTTTCCTGGCTATGGACATTGGATGTCGTTGATAACGGGATCACATCATTAGGAGAATGTTGTGATGGAGAAGACCCAATCCTAAGCATAGCACAAAGGTCGGTTAGTTCGTTTGCTAGAGCTTTTCCAATGTCAAGTATCTCTTCCTTCGACCATGAGATCGTGTAACTCCTGGATACCGTAGGAATGCTTTGGGTGTATCAAACGTCATAACGTAACTGGGTGACTATAAAGGTGCACTACAGGTATCTCCAAAAGTGTCTATTGGGTTGACACGGATCGAGACTGGGATTTGTCACTCCGTATGACGGAGAGGTATCTCTGGGCCCACTCGGTAATGCATCATCATAATGAGATCAAGGTGACCAAGGTGTTGGCCACGGGATCATGCATTATGGTACGAGTAAAGTGACTTGCCAGTAACGAGACTGAACAAGGTATTGGGATACCGACGATCGAGTCTCGGGCAAGTAACGTACCGATTGACAAAGGGAATTGTATACGGGGTTTGATCGAATCCTCGACATCGTGGTTCATCCGATGACTTCATCGAGGAGCATGTGGGAGCCAACATGGGTATCCAGATCCCGCCGTTGGTTATTGACCGGAGAGTCTCGGTCATGTCTGCATGTCTCCCGAACCCGTAAGGTCTACACACTTAAGGTTCGGTGACGCTAGGGTTATCAGGAAGACAAGTATGTGATTACCGAATGTTGTTCGGAGTCCCGGATGAGATCCCGGACGTCAAGAGGAGTTCCGGAATGGTCCGGAGGTAAAGTTTTATATATGGGAAGTTGTTAAACGGGCACCGGAAAGTTTCGGGGTCATACCGGTATTGTACCGGGACCACCGGAAAGGTTTCGGGGGTCCATCGGGAGGGACCACCCCTCCCGGGGGGCCACTTGGGCTGCGTAGGGATAGCAGCCAGCCCCTAGTGGGCTTGGCGCACCCCCCCCCCCTTGGGCCCATGCGCCTAGGGTTGGGGGGGAAACCCTAAAGGGGGCGCACCCCCCTTGCTTGGGGGGCAAGCCCCCCACCCCTTGGCCGCCCCCCCCCCCAGTAGGTTTTTCCCCTAGAGGGCCGGCCCCCCTTGCCCCTTCCCCTATATATAGAGGGGTGAGGGGAGGGCTGCAACACACCACAACTCAAGGCGCAGCCCCTCCCCTCCCCAACACCTCTCCTCCTCCGTACGTGCTCGGCGAAGCTCTGTCGGAATACTGCTGCACCAACTGCACCACGCCGTCGTGTTGCCCTTGGAGCTGCCTTCCTCAACCTCTCCTTCCTCCTTGCTGGATCAAGACGGAGGAGACGTCTCCCGTCCCGTACGTGTGTTGAACGCGGAGGTGCTGTCCGTTCAGCACTTGGACATCGGTGATCCGAATCACGTTCGAGTACGACTCCATCATCACCATCCCCTTGGCAAGCTTCCGCTCGTGATCTACAAGTGGTATGTAGATGCAAACTCTCTCCCTTGACTCGTAGCTTAGATGAACTCATAGATGGATCTTGGTGAAGCCGTAGGAAAAATTTTAATTTTCTGCAACATTCCCCAACACATATTGCTTGTGGTTCCGACCCATGTACTGCTCTTGACGGTGTCCTCGGCCCTCACGTCGCATAGGTGATCTTGGGCTATGGGCCGACTAGACAGTGTCTGCAGCCACAAACCTGCTATGGATCTAGTTGCGCGACTGGGAAACTATTGTGTTCTGCTCTCCCGCCGCACGGAGCAGCGCTCGAATCTACATCAAACCTCTTCCAGCCTCTGACTCGGACAGCTGGATTGACTCTGCTATGCGGGCTGCAGTAGTAAGATTCTGAATTAGGGTATGGTATACCTGATGCTCGGGGGAAACAATTCCCGCTGTCGTCGACTGGATTCAGGGACCAGTCGTCGAGCGCGATCGTCGAGTGAACGTTGGAGATTCTCCAATCGCACGCACTCAGCTAACGTGGCCAGGCGCACAGTCTCAAAGGCCCGAGCCTCGGAGGTTTCCCCAATGATGGGAGTGTGAAGTGCCTCCGTATTGCGACGATGCAGCTCCTCTCGTTGTTGCGAAGTAAGGGCTTGACGACGATATTCTTCGTGAACATGCGACGGATCACCGCCACCATCACCGTTGTCGCTGTGGCGGAAACCAGTCGGACTGTGCGGCGTGTCGACCATCAGGACTTCTGCCGCAGGGTCGCTGCTGTCACACTCAGACAAGCTCTCTAAGGAGCCAGTCAACAGGTCGAATAGCCCGTAGAGAGATTCGTCGGGCTCGATTGCCACGACTTGAGGGGTGGCCGACCAGTGAGCCACCGCATGCTTGATCCACCACTGAAGCCGTGATCGACCGGATCGCTTGCAGCATCGAGCAGCGAAGAGCGAAGACGTTGCGGGAGCTGACTGATACTGGGTCGACGGCTACCGCAGAAGGACGCCGCGGGCGCGCGCCCGAAAGTGGGTCGCTCCATGGACGGGGAGCGCCTCGACATCGAGGGGAGCTTCTTGAAGCCAAGCAGAGTCGTCGGCGATGAAAACAAGCGCGTCGACACCAATCTCGCGGCCCTCAGCCAAACCTTCGCCAGAAACCACGATGATGGTACTCAGAAAAATCGCAACCTCACCGGAAGTCGCTAAGACACCTGCCCCATGGTGGGCGCCAACTGTCGTGGTTCTAAGTCTGACACTAGATTAGGGGGTACGTAAGAGGAGGCAAGATCCTAGCTATGATGAGGTTGTGCACGCAAGATTTACGAGTTCAGGCCCTTCGCGGAGGAAGTAATAGCCCTACCTCTCGGTGCCCTGAGGCGGTCGACTAGATTATGCGTGAAGTTACAGGGGGTGTGAACCCTTGTATCTGAGGAGGGGTGGCTTATATAGAGTGCGCCGGACCCCTCTCGTCCTCAGTTATACAGGGTTCAATGGACATAAATATGAGGCGTTACTAGTAACGCCATCAATAAAGACATATAAATGATCATTAACACTACAGAGTGGACGCCTGACCGTTGCCATCCTGAGTGACTTTAGGTCTTCTGTCTTCCAAGTGGTTTCTTGTATGGTCGAATGGTGATATATTGGTCGAATGGAATTGGGTTATCCGAGTGGAGTTGTTGGTCGAGTGAATTGCACTTGGAGGAGATTCCAGTCGGTGGGAATTAATGTGCTTTGAATGCTGTTGATCTTTGAGAAGTGTCCTTGGGGAGGGTGTCTAGGTCAGGCCTATTACCCTACCCTAGGTACATGTCATCATCACTGGGCACTGGGTCAATAGGTTAGTCCCAAAAAATGATATAAAGTTTCTACAAAATGATTGTAAAACATCAAAGAATGATAATATATTGGCATGAATACTTCATTGTAAAACATCAAAGAATGATAATATATTGGCATGAATACTTCATAAACTATAGATACATTGGAGACATATCAACATCCCCAAGCTTAATTCCTACTCATCCTCGAGTAGGTAAATGATAAAAGAAATAATTTATGAAGTGTGAATGCTAGCAAAGTGCACAAGTTTGATCAATGATAATTTCAATTAATTTTCCTAGCATCATAACAGCAATTCTTTCTTATGAAACTTCTCATGTTATAGTGGCAACCCATTCACATGTTATGATTCAAACAATGAATTCTCTTGAAACCCAACAACCTATGTTCTTAGTCACCAAGCAATTGCAATTCATCTTATTCAACAGAGTTTAAGTAAGAGCTCCACATACTCAACCATCATATAGCCTTCTATGATTGCTAACACTGACCTTGTACACATGAGCAAAACGTTTCAACCGGACACATAGAAAGATAGGGGCTTATAATTTCGTCTACCAACGTATTCACCTCAAGGGTGATGTCAACAATAATAACTCATGCTACCCATATCCAACTGGATATATGTGCCTAGATCTTTCCTCACCACATGATGCTTGCCAAAAGAGAAAAATAAAAAGGAATAGAGAGAAAAACTTTGACTCTTTGCATAAAAGTAAATACTGAAAAGTAAAAGATAGGCCCTTCACAAAGGGAAGTAGAGGTTGCCATGCGCTTATTTGTTTGTATGCTCAATCCCTTAGTGCAAAAGAACGTCACGTTATATTGCCCCTTGTGATAGCAACCTTTATTATGCAGTCCGTCGCTTTTATTACTTTGCCATCACAAGTTCGTACAACACTCAATTTTCTCTTACACTAAATGATCTAAAACTTTTAGAAGCAATTATTATTGCCTTTTTGCACCGATGAAAACTTACTTGAAGGATCTTGCTCAATCCTTAGGTAGGTATGGTGGACTGTTGAAAATAAGATTTGGGTTTAAGGGTTTTTAGATGCACAACTAGTATCTCTACTTGGTGCGGAATTTTTGGCTAGCAATGGGGGGCAAGCACAACATGTTGAAGGATCTATGACAATATAAATTCTATGTGAATATGAACAAACATAAACCATTACGTTGTCTTCCTTGTCCAACGTCAACAATTTTGGCATATAATATTTTGATGGAGGCTCACAATCACAAAAGATTTCCATGATAGTGTATTTATATGTGAAAGTTCTCTTCCTTATACTAATTTTTCGTGAATTGCTTGTATGACCAATATTGTGATTGTCAAGCCTCAAAAGATTTCACTTTCTAAACTCAATGTGAAGCTACCACTAGGCATGATATGATTTCAACTTCATGGCATTCAATTTATTCAACAATTTACTCATAGGATATAAGTGAAGCACAAGAGTAAATGACATAGAAAAGAGCTTCGTTGACGGGATGTGAATGCCACTTACTTAGCCTCCCTGCCAACTATTTGAGGATTCTATTTTATTTAAAAACTTTCAGATCCAATTACTTTATTAAAACATCAAGCAAAACAAAATAAAATGACTATCCAAGGATAGCACACATCATGTGAAGAAGCAAAAACTTAGGCTCAACCGGTACTAACCGATAATTGTTGAAGAAAAAAGGTGGGATGCCTACCGCCCCAAGCTTAGATGCTTGAGACTTCTTGAAATATTATTTTGGGATGACTAGGGCATCCCCAAGCTTGAGCATTTGTGTCTCCTTAATTACTCTCATATCACGGTTTTCCTAAATCTCAAAAGCTTCATCCACACAAAACTCAACAAGAACTTGTGAGATAAGTTAGTATAAACCAATGCAAAAACCTTATCATTCTCTACTATAGCAAATAACTAAAATTATTATTCAACATTGAATACTAAATGCCTCTGCATATTTAATACTCATATCCTCAAATAGAATCATTAAACAAGCAAACATATGCAAACAATGCAAACATAACAGCAATCTGCCAAAACAGTACAGCCTGTAAAGAATGCAAGAGTATCAATACTTATTCAACTCCAAACATTATGAAAGTTTACCAAACTGTAGAAAATTTATCATAGCTATTTTTTCAAAAAAATTCAACATTTTATCACATTCTTAATTTTCTAGGGAATTTTTGCAACAGCGGTAAACTTTCTGTTTTCAAACAGCAACATGTATACTTGCAAAATAAGCATAGTAAAGGCTATCATTGCCACTTTTATTGAAATAAAAGATGAAAAACATTATTCTAAATAACAGCAAGCAAATACTAACAAAATAAATTGACACTCCAAGCAAAACACATATCATGTGACGAATGAAATCATAGCTCCAAGTGAGGTTACCGATAATGTTGGAGACGAAACAGGGGATGCCTTCCGGGCCATCCCCAAGCTTAGTTTCTTGGATCTTCCTTGAATATTAACTTGGGGTGCCTTGGGAATCCCCAAGATAAGGGTCTTGTCACTCATTCCCCTCATATCGATATCTCACCCAAAACTTGAAAAGTTCAACCACACAAAACTTAACGGAATTTCGTGAGATAGGTTAGTATGATAAAGAGCAAACCATTTCACTTTGGTGCTGTCAAAGACAAGATTCATAATTGTTTCCACACAATGCCTACTGTATCATATCATTTCCAACATTTATATTGAGCAATATAAGCCATAGAAACTAGAAAACAAGCAAACTATGCATTGAAAACAGAATCTGTCAAAAACAGAACAGTCTGTAGTTCTGTACTCAAACCATACTTATGCTACTCCAAAAATTCTGAAATTTTATGAAAACATGAGAGATTTGTCTATTGATCTTCTTCAGAAAGAGTCAGCATTTTATCATGCTTCTGTTAAAAATGAGAATTGTTTTCCTGAGCATAAAAGTTTCTGTTTTTTAGCAAGATCAAATCAACTATCACCGTAAGCCATCCCAAAGGTCTTACTTGGCACTTTATTTAAACAAAAGCAATAAAACATGATTACTACAGTAGAATAATCATGTTAACACATAAAAATAGTAGGTAAAAGTGTTGGGTTGTCTCCCAACAAGCGCTTTTCTTTTATGCCTTTTAAGCTAGGCATGATAATTTCGATGATGCTCGCATAAAAGATAAGAACTGAAACATGAAGAGAGCATCATGAAGCATATGACTAGCACATTTAGGTCTAACCCACTTCCTATGCATAGGGATTTTGTGAGAAAACAACTTATGTGAACAAGAAACAACTAGCATAGGAAGGCAAAACAAGTGTAACTTCAAAACAATCAACACATAGAAAAGAAACTTGATATTATTGATATATGTAAGGGCACAAGTTCCTTTATCGTAATAATTTTCAGAGGCAACATGAATGGATTCAACAATATAACTATCACATACAACACTCTTTCCATGATGCATAAGCATAGAAAATTTATTACTCTTTATGGCATACATGTCATCATAGTAATCATCATAGATAACAACTTTATTGCCATAGTCAATTGAAACCTCTTCCAAAATAGTGGATGTATCACTAAATAAAGTCATGACCTCTACAAATCCACTTTCATCAATATTGTAATAAGATTAAACACCCTCCAAAATAGTGGGATCACTACTACCTAAAGTTGACACTCTTCCAAACCCACTTTCATCAATGTAATCATCATAAATAGGAGGCATGCTATCATCATAATAAATTTTCTTATCGAAAGTAGAGGGAATCAAAGGATCATATTCATTAAGCAAAGAATCCCCAATCTTAGGACAAGCATTATTTCCAGCAAATAAATCTTCGAACATATCATACTCATCAAACATAGCATCCCCAAGCTTGTGGTTTTGCATATCATCACAATCATTTTTATCAATAGCATGAATGGCACCAATAGTATAGGAAACATTATTATCATATTCTTCCAAGCAAGTGCTAAAAAGATTTTCAAGATCATAAGGGATATAGTTGTCTTCCCAATCATAATTATCACAACAAGCAATAGGCATAACAAAATCATCATCAATATCATTATCCTCCATCAACATATTTGATTAACTTTCATGAGGCATGATAGTGATGGGTGCAACATTATTTGGGAGAGATACCTTTTTACCTCTATTTTTTCTTCTTTTCTTCTTCTTCACCACACCATGTGTGGGTTTAATTAATTTTTTCAAGCTTCTTGATGAAAAGATTGATTGGATAGGAAGCTCCTCCTCATTACCTGATTCATCATAATAAACACTAGGAGGGTATTGGGAAATGTTTTCCCTTTCATTAGTACTCTCTTCATATTCCATTTGTTCTCTTGTCTTTAGATAGTTGGCAATATAAGGATTCTCAATGCAATTTATCGTACAAAACATATAAATTTCCTCTAGATCAAAATCAAGAAATCTCTCAAGATTAAATTTTGGGATACCCTTAGTTATACGTTTCATTTCTTCATAACCCAAAAGAATACTAAGCTCTTTATGATGCTCAAGGGTAATCAAGTTATCACAAATTTTGGACACGATTTGATCATGAAAGAATTTGCATTGGAGATTTAGATGACCACATTCACTGCAAAGTTCACAAGGATGGCGAGAAAAATTACATCTTTCAGCACAATCATCTAGCCTCTCTTGCAACGTTTTCATTTCTAAATATTTATGCTTCTTACAAAATCTATCTTCCCTTTTTGGTGTGCAAATGCATTCCCAATTCACTCTGCAAAAATTTACATGGTTAAGAAACATTTTTTGATGACTTGTGCAATCATCATTAGCATTTTGGATATTCAAAGAATTTATACTAACAACATTGCAATCATGCTCATCATTCAAATATTTTGTGCCAAGCATTTTATTAACTTCTTCTTCTGACAATTGAGCACAATTTTCCGAACCATCATTTTCAAGAAAGATATTATAAAGATGATCAATAATATGATGCAACCTCAATTCCATTTTTAGTTTTCTTTTATAAACCAAACTAGTGATAAAACAAGAAACTAAAAAATTCGATTGCAAGATCTAAAGATATACCTTCAAGCACTCACCTCCCCGGCAACGGCGCTAGAAAAGAGCTTGATGTCTACTACGCAAATTTATTCTTGTAGACACATGTTGGGCCTCCAAGCGCGGAGTTTTGTAGGACAGTAGCAGTTTTCCCTCAAGTGGATGACCTAAGGTTTATCAATCCGTGAGAGGTGTAGGATGAAGATGGTCTCCCTCAAATAACCCTGCAACCAAATACAAGAAATCTCTTGTGTCCCTGACACACCCAATACAATGGCAAATTGTATAGGTGCACTAGTTCAGCGAAGAGATGGTGATAAAAGTATAATATGGATGGTAGAAATATATTTTTATAATCTAAATAAATAAAAACAGCAAGGTATCAAATAATAAATGGGTACAAAAACGGTATTGCAATGCTTAAAAACAAGGCCTAGGGTCCGTACTTTCGCTAGTGCAATCTCTCAACAATGCTAAGATAGTTGGATCATATGATTATCCCTCGAAGTGCAATAAAGAATCACTCCTGAGTTCCTATTAGCAGAGAGCAAAAGATAGAAATTGTTTGTAGGGTACGAAACCACCTCAAAGCTATTCTTTCCGTTCGATCTATTCAAGAGTTCATACTAAAATAACACAAAGCTATTGTTTCCATTCGATCTATCCTAGAGTTCGTACTAGAATAACACCAAAGCAAATTCATATTCATAATACTCAATCCACACAAAGAAATACAAGGAGACCCCAAAGTTTCTATCAGAGAAAGGATAATAAAAACATGCATCAACCCCTGTGCAAAGATTACCCCAATATCACCGCGGGAATCCGCAAGTTGGGCGCCATAACGTATATCAAGTGAATCAATAAGATACCCCAATGTCACCTCAAGTATTCATACCGCAAGACATACATCATGTGTTCTCAAATTTGAACATTCAATCCGACATGACAAAACTTCAAAGGGTAAAGATTCAATTCATCACAACAAGACTATAGAGGGGAGAAATATCATATGATCCGACTATATTAACAAATCCCATGATATAGATCACGAGAGAGAGAGAGATTAAACACATAGCTACTGGTACAAACCCTCATCCCTGAGGGTGGACTACTCCCTCCTCATCGTGGTGGCCGCCGGGATGATGAAGATTTCCACCGGAGATGATTCCCCCCCTCCGGCAGGGTGCCGGAATGGGTCTAGATTGGTTTTCGGTGGCTACGGAGCCCTGCGACGGCGGAACTTATGATCTAGGTTAACCCCGAGGGGTTTCAGAATATTTGGGAATTTATAGTGCAAAGAAGGGGTGCGGGAGGCCACCGAGGTGGGCACAACCCACTTGGGCATGCTAGGGGGCCTGGCGCGCCCTGGTGGGTTGTGCCCCCCTCAGGGCACCCCCAGGTGCTGCTCTGGCCCATCGGGAGTCTTCTGGCCCATAAAAAATCCACAAAAAGTTTCGCGGTGTTTGGACTCTGTTTAATATTGATTTTCTGCGATGTAAAAAACAAGCAAAAAACAGCAACTGGCACTAGGCACTGGGTCAATAGGTTAGTCCCAAAAAATGATATAAAGTTGCTGTAAAATGATTGTAAAACATCAAAGAATGATAATATATTGGCATGAATACTTCATAGATTATAGATACGTTGGAGACGTATCACGAGACGACAATGATGCTAAGATGGAGATTAAGGTGTCAAGCCGGTGACGATGGTGATCATGACGGTGCTTTGGAGATGGATATCAAAGGCACAAGATGATGATGGCCATATCATATCACTTATTTTGATTGCATGTGATGTTTATCCTTTATGCATCTTATTTTTCTTAGTACGACGGTAGCATTATAAGATGATCCCTCACTAAATTCCAGGGTATAAGTGTTCTCACTGAGTATTCACCGTGGCTACAGTTCGTCGTGCCGAGGCACCACGTGATGATCGGGTGTGATAAGCTCTACGTTCACGTACAACGGGTGCAAGCCAGTTTTGCACGTGCATAATACTTAGGTTAAACTTGACGAGCCTAGCATATGCAAATATGGCCTCGGAACACTGAGACCGAAAGGTCGAGCATGAATCATATAGTAGATATGATCAACATAGTGATGTCCACCATTCAATACTACTCCATCTCATGTTATGATCAGACATGGTTTAGTTGATATGGATCACGTGATCATTTAGATGACTAGAGGGATGTCTATCTAAGTGGGAGTTCTTAAGTAATATGATTAATTGAACTTTAATTTATCATGAACTTAGTACCTGATAGTATTTGCATGTCTATGTTGTCGTAGATCAATGGCCCATGCTACCATTCCCTTGAATTTTAATGCGTTCCTAGAGGAAGTTAAGTTGAAAGATGATGGTACCAATTACACGGACTGGGTCCATAACTTGAGGGTTATCCTCATTGCGACACAGAAGAATTACGTCCTGGAAGCACCGCTAGGTACAAGACCCGTTGCAGGAGCAACTGGACGTTATAAACATCTAGCAGAGTAAAGCTGATGACTACTCGATAGTTCAGTGTGCCATGCTTTATGGCTTAGAATCGGGACTTCAAAGATGTTTTGAACGTCATGGAGCATATGAGATGTTCCAGGAGTTGAAGTTAATATTTCAAGCAAAAATGCCCGAATTGAGAGATATGAAGTCTCCAATAAGTTCTATAGCTGCAAGATGGAGGAGAATAGTTATGTCAGTGAACATATACTCAGAATGTCTGGGTACCACAACCACTTGACTCAACTTGGATTTAATCTTCCTGATGATAGTGTCATTGACAGAGTTCTTCAATCACTGCCACCAAGCTACAAAAGCTTCGTGATGAACTATAATATGCAAGGGATGGATAAGACAATTCCCGAGCTCTTTGCGATGCTAAAGGCTGCGGAGGTATAAATCAAGAAGGAGCATCAAGTGTTGATGGTTAACAAGACCACCAGTTTCAAGAAAAAAAAGGCAAAGGAAAGAAGGGGAACTTCAAGAAGGATGACAAGCAAGTTGCTGCTCAAGTGAAGAAGCCCAAGTCTGGACCTAAGCCTGAGACTGAGTGATTCTACTGCAAAGGGACTGGTCACTGGAAGTGGTACTGCCCCAAGTATTTGGCGGATAAGAAGGATGGCAAAGTGAAAGGTATATTTGATATACATGTTATTGATGTGTACCTTACTAGTGCTCGTAGTAGCACCTGGGTATTTGATACTGGTTCTGTTGCTCATATTTGCAACTCAAAACAGGGGCTATGGATTAAACAAAGATAGGCTAAGGACGAGGTGACGACGCGCGTGGGAAATGGTTCCAAAGTCGATGTGACCGCCGTTGGCACGCTACCTCTACATCTACCTTCAGGATTAGTTTTAGACCTGAATAATTGTTATTTGGTGCCACCGTTAAGCATGAACATTATATCTGGATCTTGTTTGATGCGAGACGGTTACTCATTTAGATCGGAGAATAATGGTTGTTCTATTTATACGAGTAATATCTTTTATGGTCATGCACCCTTCATGAGTGGTCCATTTTTGTTGAATCTCGATAGTAGTGATACACATATTCATAATATTGAAACCAAAAGATGCAAGTTTAATAATGATAGTGCAACTTATTTGTGGCACTGCCGTTTAGGTCATATTGGTGAAAAGCGAATGGAGAAACTCCATGCTGATGGGCTTTTGGAATCACTTGATTATGAATCACTTGATGCTTGCGAACCATGCCTCATGGGCAAGATGACTAAGACTCCATTCTCCGGAACAATGGAGCAAGCAACTAACTTATTGGAAATAATACATAGTGATGTATGCGGTCCGATGAGTGTTGAGGCTCACGGCGGGTATCGTTATTTTTTGACCTTTACGGGTGATTTGAGCAGATATGAGTATATCTACTTGATGAAACATAAGTCTGAAACATTTGAAAAGTTCAAAGAATTTTAGAGTGAAGTGGAAAATCATTGTAACAAGAAAATAAAGTTTCTATGATTTCATCATGGAGGTGAATATTTGAGTTATGAGTTTGGTCTTCATTTGAAACAATGTGGAATAGTTTCGCAACTCACGCCACCTGGAACACCACAGCGTAATGGCGTGTCCGTACGTCGTAACCACACTTCATTAGATATGGTGTGAACTATGATGTCTCTTACTGATTTACCGCTATCATTTTGGGGTTATGCTTTAGAGATGGCTGCATTCACGTTAAATAGGGCACCATCTAAATCCATTGAGACGACACCATATGAACTATGGTTTGGTAAGAAACCTAAGCTCGAACCCAAATAAGTTTCAACCTGATAAACTCGAACCCAAATCGAGAGATGTGTCTTCATAGGATACCCAAAGGAAACCGTTGGGTACACCTTCTATCACAGATCCGAAGGCAAGATATTCGTTGCTAAAAAAGGATCCTTTCTAGAGAAGGAGTTTCTCTCGAAAGAAGTGAGTGGGAGGAAAGTAGAACTTGATGAGCTAATTGTGCCTGCTCCCTTATTGGAAAGTAGTTCATCATAGAAATCAGTTCTAGTGATTCCTACACCAGTTAGTGAGGAAACTAATGATAATGATCATGAAACTTCTAATCAAGTTACTACCGAACCTCGTAGGTCAACCAGAGTGGTGCGGTAATCCTATTCTAGAGGTCATGTTACTTGACCATGACGAACCTACGAACTATGAGGAAGCGATGATGAGCCCAGATTCCACAAAATGGCTTGAGGCCATGAAATCTGAGATGGGATCCTTGTATGAGAACAAAGTGTGGACTTTGGTTGACTTGCCCGATGATCGGCAAGCCATAGAGAATAAATGGATCTTCAAGAAGAAGACTGACGCTAACGGTAATGTTACTGTCTACAAAGCTCGACTTGTTGCAAAAGGTTTTTCGACAAGTTCAAGGAGTTGACTACGATGAGACTTTCTCACCCATAGCGATGCTTAAGTCCGACTGAATCATGTTAGCAATTGCCGCATTTTATGATTATGAAATTTGGCAAATGGATGTCAAAACTGCATTCCTTAATGGATATCTTAAAGAAGAGTTGTATATGATGCAACTGGAAGGTTTTGTTGATCCAAAAGGTGCTAACAAAGTGTGCAAGCTCCAACGATCCATTTATGGACTGGTGCAAGCATCTCGGAGTTGGAATATATGCTTTGATAGTGTGATCAAAGCATATGGATTTATACAGACTTTTGGAGAAGCTTGTATTTACAAGAAAGTGAGTGAGAGCTCTGTAGCATTTCTAATATTATATGTGGATGACATATTGTTGATCGAAAATGATACAGAATTTCTGAATAACATAAAAGGATACTTGAATAAGAATTTTTCTAAAGACCTTGGTGAAGCTGCTTATATATTGGGCATCAAGATCTATAGAGATAGATCAAGACGTTTAATTAGACTTTCACAAAGCACATACCTTGATAAAGTTTTGAAGAAGTTCAAAATGGATCAGTCAAGGAAAGGGTTCTTGCCTGTGTTACAAGGTGTGAAGTTGAGTCAGACTCAATGCCCGGCCATTGCAGAAGATAGAGAGAAAATGGAAGTCATTCCCTATGCCTCAGCCATAGGTTCTATCATGTATGCGATGTTGTGTACCAGACCTGATGTGTGCCTTGCTATTAGTTTAGAAGGGAGGTATCAAAGTAATCCAGGAGTGGATCACTGGACAGCGGTCAAGAACATGTTGAAATACCTGAAAAGGACTAAGGATATGTTTCTCATTTATGGAGGTGACAAAGAGCTCGTCGTAAATGTTACATCGATGCAAGCTTTGACACTGATCCAGATGACTCTAAGTCACAAACTGGATACGTATTTATATTGAATGGTGGAGTTGTCAGTTGGTGCAGTTCCAAGCAGAGCGTCGTGGCGGGATCTACGTGTGAAGCGGAGTACATAGCTGCTTCGGAAGCAGCAAATGAAGGAGTCTGGATGAAGGAGTTCATATCCGATCTAGGTGTCATACCTAGTGCATCGGGTCCATTGAAAATCTTTTGTGACAATACTGGAGCAATTGCCTTGGCAAAGGAATCCAGATTTCATAGGAGAACCAAACACATCAAGAGACACTTCAAATCCATCCATGATCAAGTCAAGGAGGGAGACATAGAGATTTGCAAGATACATACGGATCTGAATGTGGCAGACCCGTTGACTAAGCCTCTCACGAGCAAAACATGATCAACACCAAGACTCCATGGGTGTTAGAATCATTACTATGTAATCTAGATTATTGACTGTAGTGCAAGTGGGAGACTGAAGGAAATATGCCCTAGAGGCAATAATAAAGTTGTTATTTATATTTCCTTATATCATGATAAATTTTTATTATTCATGCTAGAATTGTATTAACCGGAAACTTAGTGCATGTGTGAATGCATAGACAAACAGAATGTCCCTAGTATGCCTCTTCTTGACTAGCTCGTTAATCAAAGATGGTTAAGTTTCCTAACCATGGGCATGTGTTGTCATTTGATGAACGGGATCACATCATTAGAGAATGATGTGATGGACAAGACCCATCCGTTAACTTAGCATAATCATCGTTTAGTTTTATTGCTATTGCTTTCTTCATGACTTATACATGTTCCTATAACTATGAGATTACGCAACTCCCGAATACCGGAGGAACACCTTGTGTGCTATCAAACTTCACAACATTACTGGGTGATTATAAATATGCTCTACAAGTGTCTCCGATGGTGTTTGTTGAGTTGGCAAAGATTGAGATTAGGATTTGTCACTCTGTGTATCGGAGAGGTATCTTTGGGCCCTCTTGGTAATGCACATCATTATAAGCCTTGCAAGCAATGTGACTAATGAGTTAGTTATGGGATGATGCATTACGAAATGAGTAAAGAGACTTGCCGGTAACGAGATTGAACTAGGTATGATAATACCGACGATCGAATCTCGGGCAAGTAACATACCGATGACAAAGGGAATAAGTATGTTGTTATGCGGTTTGACCGATAAAGATCTTCGTAGAATATGTACGAGCCAATATGAGCATCCAGGTTCTGCTATTGGTTATTGACCGGAGATGTGTCTCGGTCATGTCTACATAGTTCTCGAACCCGTAGGGTCCACACGCTTAACGTTCGATGACGATTTGTATTATGAGTTATGTGATTTGATGACCGAAGATTGTTTGGAGTCCCTGATGAGATCACGGACATGATGAGGAGTCTCGAAATGGTCGAGTGGTAAAGATTCATAAATTGGAAGGTTACATTCGGATACTTGAATGGTTTCGGGAAGTTTCGGAGTACCGGGGGTTATCGGAACCCCTCCCCCCCGCCAGGAAGTTAATGGGCCAACATGGGCCTTAGTGGAGAAGAGAGAGGGTCGGCTAGGAGGTGGCGCCCCACTTGCCAATTCGAATTGGACATGGCTTGGGGGCGGCGCCCCCCTCCTTTCTTCCCTCCTTCTCCTAGTTGAAATAGGAAAGGGTAGGGGGCTGAATCCTACTTGGATCGGGAGTCCAAGTAGGACTCCCCCTATGGCGCCCCGCCCTTGGGCCGGCCTCCTCTTCCCCCCTCCTTTATATACGTGGGAGGGGGCACCCCAAAGGCACACCAAGTCTTCTCTTAGCCGTGTGCGGTGTCCCCCTCCACAGTTACACACCTCGGTTATATCATTGTAGTGCTTAGGCGAAGCCCTGCGCCGGTAACTTCATCATCACCATCAACACGCCGTCGTGCTGACGAAACTCTCCCTCGTCTCAACTGGATCAAGAGCTCGAGGGACGACATCGAGCTGAACGTGTGCTGAACACGGAGGTGGCGTACGTTCGGTGCTAGGATCGGTTGAATCGCGAAGACGTTCGACTACATCAACCGCGTTACTAAACGCTTCCGCTTTCGGTCTACGAGGGTACATGGACAAACTCTCCCCTCTCGTTTCTATGCATCTCCTAGATAGATCTTGCGTGATTGTTGATAATTTTTTTGAAATATTGCGTTCCCCAATAGGAATTGCCTGAGCCACTGCCTTTAATAAAGTTTCTTTCCCAGCAACTGAAAGACTCTTTTCCTTCCACCCATTTATCCTCTTCATAATTCTTTCAACAAGGTGCTTAAAACAGTCACTTCTGTCAAGACCAACCAGAGATGGTAAGCCCAAATACTTATCAGATAATGCTACATTGTCAATATTCAAAAGAAGAGAAATATCGATCCTCATATCAACATCGGTATTATGACTAAAATAGATACTAGATTTTGCCACACTAACCAGTTGACCAGAGTTATCACAATAGGTGTCAAGTACTCATTGCAGAGAAGTTGCATTATTCATATCCGCCTTCATGAGAATCAAGGAGTCGTCAGCAAATAAAAGGTGCGACACTAACGGTGCATTTCTGCACACCTTTATCCCATCTAAGCCCCCAACTTCTTCATGTAGCAACAAACTAGACAAAGCTTCAGAACATAATAAGAATAGGTAAGGCGATAACGGATCCCCTTGCCTAACCCCGTCCCCGAGTCGGTGAAAAATCTTCAGTCACTTGTGAGTTATACCCTACACTGTATTTTACTGGAAAAAACACAACTGATAATGAGCTCCACCCACCTTTCATGGAAATCAAGTCCCGCATTTCCTATTTAATTGTAAGTGTCGGTGTCAAAACCGGCAGATCTCGGGTAGGGGGTCCCGAACTGTGCGTCTAGGAGGATGGTAACAGGAGGCAGGGGACACGATGTTTACCCAGGTTCGGGCCCGCTTGATGGAGGTAATACCCTATGTCCTGCTTGATTGTTCTTGATAATATGAGTAGTACAAGAGTTGATCTACCATGAGATCAAAGAGGCTAAACCCTAGAAGCTAGCCTATGGTATGATTGTTGTCATCCCTACGGACTAAACCCTCCGGTTTATATAGACACCGGAGGGGGCTAGGGTTACACAGAGTCGGTTACAAGGAAGGAGATCTACATATCTGTATTGCCAAGCTTGCCTTCCACGCCAAGGAGAGTCCCATCCGGACACGGGACGAAGTCTTCAATCTTGTATCTTCATAGTCCGACAGTCCGGCCAAAGGATATAGTCCGGCCGTCCGGATACCCCCTAATCCAGGACTCCCTCAGTAGCCCCCGAACCAGGCTTCAATGATGATGAGTCCGGCGCGCAGATTGTATTCGGCATTGCAAGGCGGGTTCTTCTTCAAACTCTGAGTACCTGTTAAATAGTGTCCGACTTCTCGTAAATGTTGCGCTTCTTGGCTTCTGCGTCCAATAATGGCCATCTTCCACGTGTCAAGCGAATGTGAGGAGCCAGGGTGTTTTTACATTTACCACCCCATCTATGTGAATGAACTGTCTATTAAAGAGACAGTGATCCTCAGATCCAAGCCACACCATCCTCCCTCAGCGAGCATTCATTGGAGCGCGCCCGAAAAAATCCATCCCAACATGGCCGGCCAGCGCAGCTCCTCCTCTCGCTCCCGCAGCCCCAAGCCGCCCGGAGATTGGGAGAAGTGTTCCGTCCTGCACATCCAATTAGTGAAGCTACAGACCCAGGGATTCCTCCCTCCAGCGTATATGGTCCCGGTTCGAGTCGGGCTCGCCACCTATAATGGCGGGGAGCAAGCGTAGAGCATTCCCAACCCCTCTAAGGGAGAGCGGGTATGCCTTGTCCCTTATTTGTTAAGGGGACTCAGATTTCCAATCCATCCATTTCTCCGAGGGCTCCTGGAGTTCTACGGCCTCCAGTTGCACATCCTCACCCCTGCCTCCATATTGCACATTGCTGGTTACATAGCCCTTTGCGAGTTGTTTCTGGGTTGCGAAGCTCATTTCGCGATGTGGAAGAAGTTGTTCTGCCTTGTGCCCCGTACACATAGGGAATCAATATATCAAGTGGGCGGAGCCGAAGTATGGCGCATCGCCGGGATCGGATACCTATTCGGTACCCCAAAAAATACATCCGAGGACTGGCCTTTGGAGTGGTTTTATATGGAGGATGTTCCTCTCTCGGATCCTATCCGGATTGGTCTTCCTGAGTTCGACAACGCCCCTTTGAAGAAACGCCTAGGCTGGCACCCATGGAGCCCACAGGAGGAAGATGGTAGAGACGTATTTTATCTGATGGGCCGGATAAAGTTGCTGGCCAAATCAGGACTGGCCATAACCAAGGTTATGGCAATATGCATTATGCGGGGGTTGTAGCCACTTCAATATCGAGGCCACCCCATGTGGCACTTCAACGGGGAAGATGATGCCACTCGCTGCGGGCACAAGGGACCGGACTCAGTTGCTGCTCTAGCAAAAATTCTATCCGATCTGTATAAGGGGCAAGAAGAGGAGTTCCTCCGCATCAAGCCACGGGATGGATTCTCCATAAACAACCCTCGAAGCTGGGTGAGCTTCCGCTCTTTTTACTTCCATCCTACCCTTGTTTTCATGATAAATATTTACCTTGACGTTTCATCGCAGGAACTGCGTAAGGCGGTAGGGGAGATAAACAGCCCACCTCCACAATCGGAGGATCCTGAACGGGTCCTCGACCCCGGCCTCAAAGAGGATCCGTACATATTCGTGGAGCTGATTGATAGGATTTTCTATCAGCTAAGCTGTGATGACGCCATGGTGGACATTATAGCCGACTACCCTGGGCTACTCCCAGCCTCGCAGGTAAATGAGACCGGAGTACAACCTTTGAAAATGATTTCCTTTTATGCACTTCACCTACCGTATACAAACGGTGTTTTATAGGGAAGGCCCTCGGGACGCCATGCCGAGCCCGCGGCGACTTGCCAACAAGGGGTTTCAAAGCCGGACATGCTAAAAAGGAAGGCGGTCCGGACAGAGACGCCGGCGCAGAGGTATGATGCAACACCTCACTCCGTGGTTGTCGTCTTTAAAAACATAATAACACCCCTGTTTCCTAGAAGGAAGAATGCTCGCCGGACAATATTCGGAGAGGTCGCCGATCATGCCTCTACCAGTCGGGCTCCAGGGCCGGACACAGAGGCGGAAGCTAACACGAGGAACACGCCGGATGCTCCTTCTATAGAGGATGCGGATAAGATATCCGCTACAAATTCCAAAGTGGAGAGCGCCATGAATCACAGGCATCGCCGAGCCGTACTCCGTGACGCTTGTTTCTCCTGAGAGGCGTTTGATGCATTCAACTCAGGAGATGCGTACATCCGTGCTTCTCAAAATGGTCTAGCCAGAGCCATGGACCAGTATGTAAAGGATGTACGGGTAAGAAAATTTGATGAGTATATATATCAGTAGCCCCTGAGACTTGAAACAGTTGGCACAACTGATTTAAGGATCATTTATTGTGCAGGTTCTTACAGAGAAGAATACTCGACTGTCACAGGAGCTGGAGGAATGCAAGACCCAACTTCGGGCCACCGTCGCCACATTGAAGGAACCTGAAAAGTCCCCAGCTGGTAACATTTGTTTCAAAGAATGATAGGTACCATATAGTGTGCAGCATGGCTGCAAATCTAACAATATATATTGCAGATGACTCCGGAGAGAATCCGGAGGACCAGCATGTCGTACGACAGCTAAAGGCTGGCGAACGCGTGCTGACTAAGGTCATGCGGGAGAAAAACAATCTCCAAGATGCCAATACCAAGCTGAGCATGGAACTGAAAGATGTTTGAGCCCAGCTTGCGGACTCCGTGAAGGAGAATAAGCGGCTTCGACGCGGCATTTTCAGTAAGTGCTTGAACGAACCCTTAAAAGAGTGCTGCGAAGAAGCCGGCTAACAGAGTTATGTCTGCAGGTATGCTGACGGGTCGTCCCGCGGAGCAGAAGCCCGGGTCTGCGGGTGATCTTCTACCCGAGCTCTCACAACTACACGAACAAGTTCGGCAGGTGATGCAAACTATTGCCCAGGACTTGTGGACATCTGTCTCCCTACGAGCAGGCATTGGAGAGCTTGCGGAGAAGCTCAAGGGAGCACGGCGGCGCTTCCGATTATGGAAGATATCAGCCTGCCGTCAAGGTGCCAGGGAAGCCTGGGCCATGGTGAAGACACGGTATACCAAGGCTGACCCAAACCACATGGCCGAGGTCGGACCTATGGGGCCCGATGGGAAAGAGATCCCCGTTAGCTTAGTGTATGGGCAAGTAGAATTAGCCGCAAAGTATTCCCAATAGGATTGTAGGCTAGACAGCCTGTTGGATGGTATAGAAGAGGAATTTAGTCAGTCTACATGACTATGTAATTAAAGTGACATGTATAATGCCTTCTAGCCGGATTGTAAATCATTTGTCATGGCGGACCTTTTCGCTTCAACCTCGGGACCCGATAGTCCGGAGTGTATCTGAATACCCGCTCAGTTATATAAGGACCGGGGTATGCGTGGAAACCAGGCGTAGGGGTCATTAGTGCTTGAACAGAAAAGTACCCAACTAGTTATGTTATATTACATGGGTAGTAAGAAACATCTTCCAGGGAGAATAGTTCCGTTAAGGGTTCCTTTCCCTGGGTATGCATGCCCTAAAGTGCATGTCCGAACTGCGAGAGGAGACGCAGGCAAAAACATCTAGGGCACATATGGAAAATAAATAAAAATCATCTTTTGTTCACCGACCGAATATTCCCTTAAGAATGCTAGCTTTCGGCTTCACCCAGTCTGAGGTACACATCCGGCTGACCCGACAGTAACAATCGCAGAGGTGCTCCCCTTATGCCCTAGCCGAATTAACGGGAACATAGGACATAAATACAAGAGCCAGGCAACCCAGCTTGGCCAAAACTTAAGTCATATCGATGCATATAATGGCGAAGAAAAGGTACATGCGGAAGAATAACACATGTGTGGGGCATGAAGCCCAGATAAATAATTAAGCTTCTGTGTAAGAAGCCCCCAGGTATAATGAGCATGGTTAGCGCGTCAATAGTTTGAAAGCAAGGCACAAGTTGGCCCTTGAAGGCCTTGAGAAAGAATAAAAGAAAGAAAGAGAGAAAAGACAGATAATGTATATGCAAAAAATGGACAGAGGAAGGAGACGAACATAGAGTCTGGCACTAGTTGTAGAATCTTAGGAGCCTGGCTACGTTCCATGGGTTTGGCTCAAGTCGATTACTCGATGCATCCCGCAAACAGTACGCTCCACCAGTCAGAACTTGGTCAATAATGAAGGGACCTTCCCATTTGGGCTCGAGCTTGGTATTTTTCTTCTCCGGCAGGCGTAGAACTAGATCGCCAACGTTATAAGTTTTGGCCCGTACTTCTCTGCTTTGGTATATTCGAGCCTGTTGCTGATAGAATGCAGAACGGCCTTTTTCCACGTCGCGCTCCTCCTCCAGGGTGTCCAGACTGTCCTGCCGATCGATCTCGTCTTCTCTTTCTTCGTACATGCGCACTCGAGGTGAGTCATGAATTATGTCACAGGGCAGAACCGCCTCTGCGCCGTACACCATAAAGAAGGGTGTGTATCCGGTAGTACGATTCGGCGCGGTCCGCAGCCCCCAGAGTACAGAGTCGAGCTCCTATACCCAGTGTGTGTTAGACTCCTTTAAGGACCGCACTAATCTGGGTTTGATGCCGCTCATGATAAGACCATTTGCATGCTCAACTTGGCCGTTAGTTTGTGGGTGATAGACAGAAGCATAATCGAGCTTGATGCCCATGTTGCTGCACCAGAGTACCTCATCGGCCGTGAAGTTGTGTCGTTGTCAGTGATGATGCTGTGGGGGACGCCATAACGGTGTACAACCTCGGATATGAAGTCTATCACTGGTCCGGATTCGGCCATTTTAACAGGTTTGGCTTCTATCCATTTGGTGAATTTATCCACCATGACCAGTAAGTATTTTTTCTTATGGGTTCCCCCTTTAAGGAGTCCAACCATGTCAAGCCCCCAGACCGCGAAGGGCCAGTTAATGGGGGTTGTTTGGAGGGCGGTGGGTGGCATGTGGCTTTGGTTTGCAAAAAGCTAGCAACCGACGCAGCGTTGGACCAAGTCCTGTGCATCTACCCGGGCCGTCAGCCAATAAAAACATGTACGGAAGGCCTTGCTTACAAGGGCCCGGGCTGCGGCGTGGTGGCTGCCGAGTCCGGCATGAATTTCTGCCAAAAGCTTCCGCCCTTCCTCTTCGGAGATGCACCTTTGAAGGACTCTGGTAGTGCTTTTTTTATACAGCTCTACCTCGTGGACCTTGTAGGCTTTAGATCGCCGCACTATGCAGCGTGCCTCATTTTGGTCCTCGGGAAGTTCCTGCCTAGTTAGGTAGGCCAGGAATGGTTCTGTCCATGGGGCGATGATGGCCATTATTACATGGGCTGAAGGTCTTATTTCGGTGGCAGAGCCTCCGATTGTGTCAGAGTGTTCGGTATCGGGCATTTTGGCCGAGTCTGGACTATTGTTACCGGTGTCCCCTTCCCATACCATGGATGGCTTAAACAACCTCTCCAAAAAGATGTTGGGGGGACCACATCGCGTTTTGCACCGATGCGGGCGAGGATATCCGCCGCCTGATTGTTTTCCCGAGCCACATGGTGAAATTCGAGCCCCTCGAACCGAGCTGACATCTTTAGTTCGGCGTTGCGATAGGCCGCCATTTTCGGATCCTTAGCATCAAAGTCTCCATTTATTTGGGATATTGCAAGGTTCGAATCCCCACGCACCTCCAGGCGTTGAATGCCCATGGAAACTGCCATCCGAAGACCATGTAACAGGGCTTCGTATTCGGCTGCGTTGTTGGAGTCTGTATACAATATCTGGAGTATGTATTGAACTATATCTCCGGTTCGGGACGTTAGGACGACGCCAGCCCCCAGACCAGCCAGCATTTTGGAGCCGTCGAAGTGCATGATCCAATTGGAGTATGCGTCGTACTCTTTAGGGAGTTCGGCTTCCGTCCATTCAGCGACAAAGTCGGCCAATACTTGTGATTTAATGGCTCGCCGGGGTTTGTATGTTATGTCGAACGGGAGGAGCTCAATGGCCCATTTGGCAATCCGGCCCGTGGCATCACGGTTGTTTATAATATCATTAAGTGGCACTTCCGAGGCTACTGTAATTGAACACTCTTGAAAGTAGTGTCGCAGCTTCTGGGATGCCATGAATACCGCATAGGCTATCTTTTGATAATGTGGGTACCGTGATTTGCATGGAGTGAGGACAGTGGATACATAATATACCGGCTTTTGAAGGGCCGTCCGTTTCTCGTTCGACGACGAGCACTGCGCTTACAACCTGATGAGTTACCGCAATGTACAACAGCATTGGTTCGCCGATGTTTGGCGCGGCCAGGATTGGGTTAGTTGCCAGTATGGCTTTTATTTCTTCCAATCCGGCTGTGGCAGCGTCTGTCCACCCGAAGTGTACGGTGCGCCGAAGGAGGCGATAAAGGGGTAATGCCTTTTCTCCTAAGCGGGAGATAAAGCGGCTTAGAGCCGCCACACATCCGGTTAATTTCTGGATTTGTTTGAGGTCGGTTGGGATAGCCAACTATGACAGAGCTCGGATTTTGGCCGGATTTGCTTCAATTCCTCTACTGGAGACGATGAAGCCCAGGAGCTTTCCGGCTGGTACACCGAAAACGCATTTTTCTGGATTGAGCCTCAAGTCGTTAGAGAGTCGTTGTGTTTGGTATTGACGACCACATCATCTACGTATGCCTCTACTGTTTTGTCGATCTGTTTCTCCAGACATGTCTGAATCATGCGCTGATATGTTGCGCCGGCGTTTTTGAGCCCAAAAGGCATTGTGTTGAAATAGAAGGGGTCGTATGGTGTGATAAATGTCGTTGCGGCTTGGTCGGACTCCGCCATCTTGATTTGGTGGTAGCTGGAGTATGCGTCGAGGAAACACAATGAATCGTGTCCTGTGGTAGCATCGATAATTTGATCGATGCGGGGGAGGGGGAAGGGATCCTTTGGGCAAGCCTTGTTGAGGTCCTTGAAATCGACACATAGGCGCCAGGATTTGTCCTTCTTTGGTACCATCACCAGGTTTGCTAGCTAGTCCAGGTGTTTTATTTCTCTAATGAATCCGGCCTCCAATAACTTGGCTAGTTCCTCTCCCATAGCTTGTCTCTTAGGTTCGGAGAAACTCCGAAGAGTCTGCTTGACCGGCTTGAATTCCTTTAGAATATTAAGGTTGTGCTCGGCCAGCCCGCGTGGGATTCCTGGCATGTCTGAGGGATGCCAGGCGAATATGTCCCAATTCTCGCGCAGGAACTCTCGTAGTGCGGCGTCCACGGCGGGGTTTAACTGTGCCCCGATGGAGGCGGTTTTTGTAGGGTCCGTTGGGTGGACTTGGAATTTGACTATTTCATCCGCTGGTTTAAAAGAGGTGGACTTGGATCTCTTGTCAAGTATCATGTCGTCCCTGTCCACTGTGGAGCGTAGCGCAATTAATTCTCGGCCGAAAGGGCTTTGGATAATGCCTCGAGGGCCAATGCGACTGTTTTTTTTTTCGGCGTGGAGTGCTGTGTCCGGATCACTAGCGAGAGTGATGATTCTGTTGGGCCCGGGCATTTTGAGCTTCATGTACCCGTAATGGGGTATGTATTGGAAGATCATGAACGCCTCCCACCCTAAAAGGGCATGGTATCCGCTACTGAACGGGGCCACTTGGAATGTAATTTCTTCAGACCTATAGTTCTCCGGTGTGCCGAATACCACATCTACTGTGATTTTCCCAGCACAGCGATTCATCTGAAGGTTGTGCTGCTTTGCTCAATGTGGTTCCAGTCTATTTCCATTTTTTGAAGAGTTTCCTCATAGATGACGTTTAATCCACTGCCGCCGTCCATGAGTACTTTGGTGAGTCGAAAGCCGAACACAATTGTACTGAGGACCAGTGCAGCTGGTGCTCGGGCTGTTCGGAATTTAGGTTCATCACTGGCATTGAAGGTAATGGTCGTGTCACTCCATGGATTTATTGCTGCCACGTGGAAGATTTCGGCAAGGCTGCGGAGTGTTCGGTTGCGCCTATAATTTGATGTGAAGGTCTCAAATACTGTTAATACCGTATTGTTATCCTCGGGATGGTGCTCTGTGGCATCTGGGATGAGAAGATCCTCACCACTTTTGGCCATCTGCCGGAGTACCCAACATGCTCTAAGACTGTGTGTTGGTATGGTATCCGCTGTACTATGAATTTTGCAGGGTCCGTTGAGCCATCCCTCCAATACGGTTCCACGCCCTGTAGAGGGTTTTTTCTTCTTTGTGATTAACTCGGGTGTCTTATGATAGTGCACCCTTTTACTTCGGATTGGGTGTATATTCGGAGCCGGATTATCCCAAAATTTCGTTTCAGTTTTCCGGGCGCTTTCCATCGCACAGTACTTTCGTACTATGAACGCCAAGTCGGCGAAGCGTGATGTGTCACGGTGACTTATGGCGTTAACGATTCCCTTGTCCGTGCAATTATTGCAGAAAAATGAGACTACGTCTTCCTCGCGACAATCCTTAACCTTGTTTATGACAAGGAGGAATCTGGTCCAATAATGATGTACTGTTTCCTGGGGCTCTTGCCTGATGTGGGAAAGATCGTTTATGTTTGGGTGGGAGGTGGATTTGAGTCCGAACCCTTACCCGATCTGAGACCCAGGGGCCGAGGAGTTTCCAATCTTGGAAGTTCGGGTTCCGGGATGTTGCCCGATAAGTCTGGCCCGCTGCCTGACTCTAGGTTCAGGGCTTGGGTGATGTCCTCCCGTAAATGGGTATCCGGCTCGGAGAGCTCAGGAATCCGGACATAGTTAGTCCTCAAGATAGAGGAAGAATCGCCGCATTATTCCTCCACCACCGCAATATGATGGGTGACCAGTGGAGAGTTAATCTCCCTTCGATCGGGTTTAAGCACAATCCGATCATAGTCCGTAGCGACTCCCAAGGCGGCGATGCCATCCAAGAGCTCGTTTAGGGAAGAGAGCTCCATTGGATCCATCTGCTCGGCAAATTCTGAGCTGACGTGGAGGCTGTTTTCGATGACCCAAGAAGTCATCGTCGGTGCAGCAGCCGAACGGGCGGTCATGATGAAACTGCCTAGCCAGAGAGTTTGGCCGACACCCAGGGCTCCCCCAGCGATAATGTTGTTTTTAACAACGAGACGAGGCATCCTTCCTTACGGTGACGGCACAGTGGAACTCTCAATGAAAGCACCAATGTCGGTGTCAAAACCGGCTGATCTCGGGTAGGGGGTCCCGAACTGTGCGTCTAGGCGGATGGTAACAGGAGGCAGGGGACACGATGTTTACCCAGGTTCGGGCCCTCTTGATGGAGGCAATACCCTACGTCCTCCTTGATTGTTCTTGATAATATGAGTAGTACAAGAGTTGATCTACCACGAGATCAAAGAGGCTAAACCCTAGAAGCTAGCCTATGGTATGATTGTTGTCGTCCCTACGGACTAAACCCTCCAGTTTATACAGACACCGGAGGGGGCTAGGGTTACACAGAGTCGGTTACAAGGAAGGAGATCTACATATACATATTGCCAAGCTTGCCTTCCACGCCAAGGAGAGTCCCATCCGGACACAGGACGAAGTCTTCAATCTTGTATCTTCATAGTCCGATAGTCCGGCCAAAGGATATAGTCCGGCCGTCCGGATACCCCCTAATCCAGGACTCCCTCAGTAAGCTTATAGGTATTTTCTCTATCGTATCTAGGGCCCTCTGCTGCGTGTTCCTCTTATACGGGACATATTCTGCTCAACTCTCATCTTTCTCGATAGTAGGTTGTGGTAGCTGGTAGGATTTGATGGTTGAGGAAAGCAAATGTGTTCAGTACACAACAACTTTTGTAGTGTACCTCTTATTTCTAATCTTCGGTCACTTAATAGTGTTATTTTTCATATGCATATAGTTGGTATATGAGTCTGTTCAGAACACATCTAGACGTGCCTTGATTATTGCACATCTAAGTGACTCAATCAAACTAGAAAGAAAAGAAAATGCTTACACGAATCTTATCGTAAAATCAATGACATATGACTTAAATGTCCAATACTTAGAGCACATCTAAATGTGCTTTAGCAAAACTGTGTATCAAAATCTCAGCATTATAGAAACACCATTGAAAAGAATAATACAGGAGAATCCCTATAGAGTCCATCATCTTCAGACTCTGGGATGAG
Organism: Triticum aestivum; assembly: GCF_018294505.1. NCBI lineage: Eukaryota > Viridiplantae > Streptophyta > Magnoliopsida > Poales > Poaceae > Triticum > Triticum aestivum. The sequence goes on from NC_057797.1 coordinate 569,006,470, forward strand.
TGGATGAAGCCTTGGTGTTGTGGCTATTCACTGTCGGAGCCTGCCAAACCTAGTTTGTTGCAGATGAAAAGTCATCACCACTTCATTCCCATCGGACAAGCATCCCAAAAATCAAAAGGTGGAGGCAGGAGTGGGGCAGACCCAAAGCTTGCTTCAATGTGTTGTAGTTGTAGGATGATGTTCTGCACTAATGAAAGCCTTTGCACGATCGTCAGCCCCGAGCCACGGCCCAGCATGCCCAAGGTTTGTCTCCACGCCTTCTTAGAGTCAAAGCCTTCACTTGAATCGATGAAGAACATCACCGAGGGATTTGGGTACTTCTCGTGGATGCAACCTTACACTGTATTTTACTGAAGAAACACAACTGATAATGAGCTCCAACCACCTTTCATGGAAACCAAGTCCCGCATTTCCTATTTAATTGTCAGCTTATAGGTATTTTCTCCATCTTAACTAGGGCCCTCTGCTGCGCGTTCCTCTTATACGGGACAAATTATGCTCAACTCTCATCTTTCTCGATAGTAGGTTGTGGTAGCTGGTAGGATTTGACGGTTGAGGAAAGCATATGCGTACAGTACACAACGACTTTTGTAGTGTACCTCTTATTTCTAATCTTCGGTCTCTAGATAGTCTTATTTTTCATATGCGTGTAGTTGGTATATGAGTCTGTTTAGAACACATGTTGATGTGCCTTGATTATTGCACATCTAAGTGAGTCAATCAAAATAGAAAGAAAAGAAAATGCTTACACGAGTCTTAGCGTAAAATCAATGACATATGACTTAAATGTACAATACTTAGATCACGTCTGAATGTGCTTTAGCAAAACTGTGTATTAAAATCTCAGCATTATAGAAACACCCTTGAAAATACTAATACAAGAGAATCCCTATGGAGTCCATCATCTTCAGAATTTGGGATGAATGGATGAAGCCTTGGTGTCGTGGCTATTCACTATCGGAGCTTGCCAAACCTAGTTTGTTGTAGATGAAAGTCATCACCTCTTCATTCCCATCGGACAAGCATCCCAGAAATCAAATGGTGGAGGCAGGAGTGGGGCAGACCCTAAGCTTGCTTCAATGTATTGTACTTGTAAGATGATGTTCTGTACTAATGAAAGCCTTTGCGTGGTCGTCAGCCCAACATGTGCAAGGTTTGTCTCCACCCCTGCTCAGAGTCAAAGCCTTCACTTGAATCAATGAAGAACATCACCGAGGGATTTGGGTACTTCTCGCCGATGTAACCTTACACTGTATTTTACTAAAGAAACACAACTAATAATGAGCTCCACCCGCCTTTCATGGAAACCAAGTCCCACATTTTTTATTTAATTGTAAGTTTATAGGTATTCTCTCCATCTTAACTAGGGCCCTCTGTTGCGCGTTCCTCTTATATGGGACAAATTCTTCTCAACTCTCATCTTTATCGATTGTAGGTTGTTGTAGCTGGTAGGAGTTGACGGTTGAGGAAAGCATATGCGTACAGTACAAATCGACTTTTGTAGTGTACATCTTATTTCTAATCTTCGGTCTCTTCTCTTGATAGTGTTATTTTTCATATGCGTATAGTTGGTATATCAGTCTGTTTAGAACACATCTAGATGTGCCTTGATAATTGCACATCTAAGTGAGGCAATCGAACTAGAAAGAAAAGAAAATGCTTACACGAATCTTAGCATAAAATCAATGACATATGACTTAAATGTACGATACTTAGAGGATATCTAAATGTGCTTTAGCAAAACTGTGTATTAAAATCTCAACATTATAGAAACACCCTTGAAAATAATAATACAAGAGAATCCCTATGGAGTCTATCATCTTCGGAATTTGGGACGAATGGATGAAGCCTTGGTGTCGTGGCTATTCACCGTTGGAGCCTGTCAAACCTAGTTTGTTGCAGATGAAAAGTCATCACCACTTCATTCCCATCGGACAAGTATCCCAGAAATCAAAAGGTGGAGGCAGGAGTGGGGCAGACTCTAAGCTTGCTTCAATGTGTTGTAGTTGTAGGATGATGTTCTGTACTAATGAAAGCCTTTGCGCGGTCCTCGGCCCAGCATGCCCAAGGTTTGTCTCCACCCCTGCTCAGAGTCAAAGCCTTCGCTTGAATCGATGAAGAACATCACCGAGGGATTTGGATACTTCTCGTCGATGCAAGCTTACACTATATTTTACTAAAGAAACACAACTGATAATGAGCTCCACCCGCCTTTCATGGAAACCAAGTCCCGCATTTCCTATTTAATTGTAAGCTTATAGGTATTTTCTCCATCTTAACTAGGGCCCTCTGCTACGCGTTCCTCTTATACGGGACTAATTCTGCTCAACTCTCATCTTTCTCGATAGTAGGTTGTGGTAGCTGGTAGGAGTTGACGGTTGAGGAAAGCATTTGCGTGCAGTACACAACGACTTTTGTAGTGTACCTCTTATTTCTAATTTTCGGTCTCTTGATAGTGTTATTTTTCATATGCGTATAGTTGGTATATGAGTCTGTTTAGAACACATCTAGATGTGCCTTGATTATTGCACATCTAAGTGAGTCAATCAAACTAGAAAGAAAAGAAAATGCTTACACGAATCTTAGCATAAAATCAATGACATATGACTTAAATGTACAATACTTAGAGCACATCTAAATGTGCTGTAGCAAAACTGTGTATTAAAATATCAGCATTATAGAAACACCATTGAAAATAATAATACAAGAGAATACCTGTGGAGTCCATCATCTTCAGACTCTGGGATGAGTGGATGAAGCCTAGTGTCGTGGCTATTCACTGTGGGAGCCTGCCAAGCCTAGTTTGTTGCAGATGAAAAGTCATCACCACTTCATTCCCATCGGACAAGTATCCCGGAAATCAAAAGGTGGAGGCAGGAGTGGAGCAGACCCTAAGCTCGCTTCAATGTGTTGTAGTTGTAGGATGATGTTATGTACTATTGAAAGCCTTTGCGCGGTCGTCAGCCCCGAGCCATGGCCCAGCATGCCCAAGGTTTGTCTCCACCCCTGCTTAGAGTCAAAGCCTTCACTTGAATCAATGAAGAACATCACCGAGAGATTTGGGTACTTCTCGCAGATGCAACCTTACACTGTATTTTACTGAAGAAACACAACTGATAATGAGCTCCACCCACCTTTCATGGAAACCAAGTCCCGCATTTCCTATTTAATTGTAAGCATATAGGTAGTTTCTCCATCTTAACTAGGGTCCTCTGCTACGCATTCCTCTTATACGGGACAAATTCTGCTCAACTCTCATCTTTCTCGATAGTAGGTTGTGGTAGCTGGTACGATTTGACGGTTGAGGAAAGCATATGCGTACAATACACAACGACTTTTGTAGTGTACCTCTTATTTCTAATCTTCGGTCTCTTGACAGTGTTACTTTTCATATGCGTATAGTTGGTATATGAGTCTGTTTAGAACAATCTAGATATGCCTTGATTATTGCACATTTAAGTGAGTCAATCAAACTATAAAAAAAAGAAAATGCTTACACAAATCTTAGCATAAAATCAATGACATATGACTTAAATGTACAATACTTAGAGCACATCTAAATGTGCTTTAGCAAAAATGTGTATTAAAATCTCAGCATTGTAGAACTACACTTGACAATAATAATACAAGAGAATCCCCGTGGAGTCCATCATCTTCAGACTCTGGGATGAGTGGATGAAGCCTCGGTGTCGTGGCTATTCACTGTCGAAGCCTGCCAAACCTAGTTTGTTGCAGATGAAAAGTCATCACCACTTCATTCCCATCGGACAAGCATCCCAGAAATCAAAAGGGGGATGCAGGAGTGGGGCAGACCCTAAGCTTGATTCAATGTGTCATAGTTGTAGGATGATGTTCTGTACTAATGAAATCCTTTGCGCGGTCGTCAGCCCAGAATGCCCAAGGTTTGTCTCCACCCCAGCTCAGAGTCAAAGCCTTCGCTTGAATTGATGAAGAACATCACCGAGGGATTTGGGTACTTCTCGTGGATGCAACCTTACACTGTATTTTACTAAAGAAACACAACTGATAATGAGCTCCACCCACATTTCATGGAAACCAAGTCCCGCATTTCCTATTTAATTGTCAGCTTATAGGTATTTTCTCCATCTTAACTAGGGCCCTCTGCTGCGCGTTCCTCTTATACGGGACAAATTCTGCTCAACTCTCATCTTTCTCGATAGTAGGTTGTGGTAGCTGGTAGGATTTGATGGTTGGGGAAAGCATGTGCGTACAGTACACAACGACTTTTGTAGTGTACCTCTTATTTCAAATCTTCGGTCTCTTGATAGTGTTATTTTTCATATGCGTATAGTTGGTATATCAGTCTATTTAGAACACATCTGGATGTGCCTTGATTATTGCACATCTAAGTGAGTCAATGAAACTAGAAAGAAAAGAAAATGCTTACACAAATATTAGCGTAAAATCAATGACATATGACTTAAATATACAATACTTAGAGCATATCTAAATGTGCTTTAGCAAAACTATGTCTTAAAATCTCAGCATTATAGAAACATCCTTGAAAATACTAATACAAGAGAATCCCAATGGAGTCCATCATCTTCAGAATTTGGGATGAATGGATGAAACCTTGGTGTCGTGGCTATTCACTATTGGAGCCTACCAAACCTAGTTTGTTGGAGACGAAAAGTCAGCACCACTTCATTCCCATCTCACAAGCATCCCAGAAATCAAAAGGTGGAGGCAGGAGTGGGGCAGACCCTAAGCTTGCTTCAATGTATTGTAGTTGTAGGATGATGTTCTGTACTAATGAAAGCCTTTGCGCGGTCGTCAGCCCAGCATGCCCAAGGTTTGTCTCCACCCCTGCTCAGAGTCAAAGCCTTCGCTTGAATTGATGAAGAACATCACCGAGGGATTTGGGTACTTCTCGTCGATGCAACCTTACACTTTATTTTACTAAAGAAACACAACTGATAATGAGCTCCACCCGCCTTTCATGGAAACCAAGTCCCGCATTTCCTATTTAATTTAAAGCTTATAGGTATTTTCTTCATCTTAACTAGGGCCATCTGCTGCGCGTTCCTCGTATACGGGACTAATTCTGCTCAACTCTCATCTTTCTCGATAGTAGGTTGTGGTAGCTGGTAGGAGTTGACGGTTGAGGAAAGCATACACGTAAAGTACACAACGACTTTTGTAGTGTACCTCTTATTTCTAATCTTCGGTCTCTTGATAGTGTTATTTTTCATATGCGTATAGTTGGTATATATGAGTCCATTTAGAACACATCTAGATGTGCCTTCATTATTGCACATCTAAGTGGGTCAATCAAACTAGAAAGAAAAGAAAATGCTTACACGAATCTTAGCGTAAAATCAATGACATATGACTTAAATGTACAATACTTAGAGCATATCTAAATGTGATTTAGCAAAACTGTGTTTAAAATCTCAGCATTATAGAAACACCCTTGAAAATAATAATCCAAGAGAATCCCTATGGAGTCCATCATCTTCAGAATTTGGGATGAATGGATGAAGCCTTGGTGTCGTGGTTGTTCACTATCGGAGCCTGCCAAACCTAGTTTGTTGCAGATAAAAAGTCATCACCACTTCATTCCCATCACACAAGCATCCCAGAAATCAAAAGGTGGAGGCTGGAGGGGGCAGACCCTAAGCTTGCTTCAATGTGTTGTAGTTGTAGGATGATGTTCTGTACTAATGAAAGCCTTTGCGCAGTCGTCAACCCAGCATGCCCAAGGTTTGTCTCCACCCCTGCTCAGAGTCAAAGCCTTCGCTTGAATCGATGAAGAACATCACCGAGGGATTTGGGTACTTCTCGTCGATGCAACCTTACACTGTATTTTACTAAAGAAACACAACTGATAATGAGCTCCACCCGCCTTTCATGGAAATCAAGTCCCGCATTTCCTATTTAATTGTAAGCTTATATGTACTTTCTCCATCTTAACAAGGGCCCTCTGGTGCGCGTTCCTCTTATACGGGACAAATTCTGCTCAACTCTCATCTTTCTCGATAGTAGGTTGTGGTAGCTGGTAGGATTCGACGGTTGAGGAAATCATATCCGTACAGTACACAACGACTTTTGTAGTGTACCTCTTATTTCTAATCTTCGGTCTCTTGGTAGTGTTATTTTTCATATGCGTATAGTTGGTATATGAGTCTTTTTAGAACACATGTAGATGTGACTTGATTATTGCACATCTAAGTGAGTCAATCAAACTAGAAAGAAAAGAAAATGCTTACATGAATCTTAGCGTAAAATCAATGACATATGACTTAAATGTACAATACTTAGAGCATATCTAAATGTGCTTTAGCAAAAATGTGTCTTAAAATCACAGCATTATAGAAACACCCTTGAAAATAATAATACAAGAGAATCTCTATGGAGTCCATCATCTTCAGAATTTGGGATGAATGGATGAAGCCTTGGTGCCGTGGCTATTCACTGTCGGAGCCTGCCAAACCTAGTTTGTTGCAGATGAAAAGTCATCACCACTTCATTCCCATCGGACAAGTATCCCAGAAATCAAAAGGTGGAGTCTGGAGTGGGGCAGACAATAAGCTTGCTTCATTGTGTTGTAGTTGTAGGTGTTGGGGAACGTAGCAGAATTTTAAAATTTTCTACGCATCACCAAGATCAATCTATGGAGTCATCTAGAAACGAGGGAGAGGGGAGTGCATCTACATACCCTTGTAGATCGCGAGCGGAAGCGTTCAAGAGAACGGGGTTGATGGAGTCGTACTCGTCGTGATCCAAATCAACGATGACCTAGCGCCGAAAGGACGACACCTCCGCGTTCAACACACGTACGGTTGGGAAGACGTCTCCTCCAACTTGATCCAGCAAGGGGGAAGGAGAGGTTGATGGAGATCCAGCAGCACGACGGCGTGGTGGTGGAAGCAACGGTGATCTCGGCAGGGCTTCACCAAGCTCAAGAAGAGGGAGAGATGTCACGGAAGGGAGAGGGAGGCGTTAGGGGCTAGGGTGCGGCTTCC
>NC_057797.1:569330177-569332997 GCF_018294505.1 Triticum aestivum
CTCGGGGCTTAGCTGCAGTCTTATACTCGCCTAAGTTTAAAAAATCCTACTGAGTGGAGAGCAATCCTCCCACTCGAAGGCTTAGCTGCAGTCACGAACTCGCCTAAGTTTCTAAAATCCTACCGAGTGGAGCGCAATCCTCCCACTCAGGGGCTTAGCTGCAGTCTCGCACTCACCTAAGTTTAAAACCATCTCGATCCGCAAGGACGACGAGGTGCAGGTCGTGCACATCACCTAGTGCTCTTGTCCATGACCCACTCGACGGAGCTGCGCCACAAGTACAACGTCCGGTCCATCCTGATCCACAAGAACGACGAGGTGCAGGTCGTGCACAGCACCTAGTGCTCTTGTCCATGACCCACTCGACGGAGCTGCGACACAATTATAACGTCCGCTCCATTCCGATCCACAAGGACAACGAGGTGCAGGTCGTGCACAACACCTAGTGCTCTTGTCCATGACCCACTCGACGGAGTTGTGACACAAGTATAACGTCCGCTCCATTTGGATCCACAAGGACGATGAAGTGCAGGTCATGGACGGCACCAAGTGCCCTTATCCATGATCCACTCGATAGAGCTGCATCACAGGGTCAGTGACAATTCCGACTGAAGGATCAAGTTTCACTCAGATTCAAAAGCAGCAAAGGTGAAGACAAATATATTCAAAGAAAAACAAAGTTCAGATAAATCTCGCAAGGTCCAGAACCGTAGATAAAAGTGCTCGGGCATCCAGCCCGAAGGAGTTTTAACGGTTACAAAATCACTCGGCATTCCGAGGCAAATTGAATTAAAGCTTAAAAGTTTGTTCACTCCTTTAGAGGAGGACTGGCTGGTTCGACGAACTCGTCCAAGTCAATTCCGTCCGCGATGCGAGTGGCTGCTTCAATGAAGGTCTCCATGAAGGACTGGAACTGGCGATGTTTGGTGTTAGCAACCTTGAGCGCTGCCAGCTTCTCTTCCTTGGCCTCCTTGCAGTGGACACGAACCAGGCAAAAGGCCACATCAGCACCACATCGGGCAGAAGATTTCTTCCATGCTTGTACTCGGCTGGGGATCTCATTGAGTCGAGTCATTAGAGACTCGAGGTCATTTTGGAATGTCTCCTTCGGCCAAAGCGCTGTGTTGACTCAGGAAACCGCCACCTTCAGTCGAGCCAGATAATCCACAACGCCGGCAAGACGACATTCTAGTCGGAGCACGTTCATGGCGGCTTCATCCTGAACGGGAGAGTTGATGGGATCCAAGTTCGTATCGATCCGTCTAGTCTCTTCTTCAAAGTTCTGGCAAAACTCTGCACAACACAGCAAAATGATGAGTCAAAGAACCATCTGAAGAATTAACAACTATCAAGAGAAACCAGTCGACCAGGAGGAAATACCTGCAAGCATGAGGAATAACTTCTTGGCGAGTTCCCCCAGATAAGCCTCCAGTTCATTTCTCTTCTGAGAGAGATCCTCAATCTTGTCATTTTCAAGGCTACGTTGTCCTTCTTCAGACATGTCACTTCCTTGTTAGCTTCGGCAAGAGCAGTCTTCAGCTTGGCGTTGTCTTCCTCTAATGCCCCGACTGAAGCCAGCTTCTTGTCGGCGAGTGATGTTTTCTCTTGGGCTTCCTTCTGCGCCACTACAAGATCAAGATCCTTATGTGCCAGAGCCTGCCTCATTTTCTCTAAAAAGTAATAAACAACACTCGGTTCAGAAAGAAGAACGGGAAGATGACTCGGGTAACAGTCCAATCTCACAGTCGGCCAGTGTTTTTACCTTCCATACCAGCTGTTTCGTCCTTGGCCTTCTACAAATTCTGCTTGGCCAAGTCCAAGTCAAGATTGAGCTGGATCTGCTTCCTCTCGAATTTGGCAAATTGGGATATGAGCTCATCGGATTTCTAAAGCTAGTAAATAAGATATATCAGTTGACAAAATTGAAGTTATTTGCTCCCGAGTGATGAAGTACAAATTCAGGATATTATGAAAAAAAGGTTCTAAGACTACTGCAGAATCAAACATTCAACAGTAGTCTCGGGGACTACACCCACTGGGTGCATTGGCATTGTAACACCCCGGATGTAATTTACCTTATTTGTATTCCAACTCTTGCCGTTTCCGTCACTAAGTTATGATGTTTCCTCGTTGTTGGGTTTTTGCCTCCGTGCTTTTTGTCTTTGTCATGCATCTCATATCATGTCATCATGTGCATTGCATTTGCATACGTGTTCGTCTCATGCATCCGAGCATTTTCCCCGTTGTCCGTTTTGCATTCCGGCGCTCCTATGTCCTCCGGTGTCCCTTTCTACCTCTTTTCATGTGTGGATGTTAAACGTTTTCGGATTGGATCGAGATTTGTCATGCGGCCTTGGTTTACTACCGGTAGACCGCCTGTCAAGTTTCGTACCATTTGGACTTCGTTTAATACTCCAACGGTTAATCGAGGGACCGAAAAGGCCTCGTGTTTGTTGCAGCCCAACACCCCTTCCAAAGTGGCCGAAAACCCACCTAAACCTCCTCCATCATCTAGATCGTTCGATCATGATCGTGTGGCCGCAAACCGCACCTATACCTATAAAACTAGACCTTCCCCAAAAATTTCGGATCCATTCCACCCGAAACCCTAGTCTCTCCCTCTCCTCGCGCGCCGGACACAAGTCCCGCCGACGGACACGTCCGACTTACCTCCGCCGCTGCCACATGTCCTCCTCCCATTGGCCGCCGCCCATGCCCACTTCGCCGGCCCGGGAGCCCGCGACCGGCCCTCCCAGGCCCATCGGCACCGCAACCGCATCGCCTCTCCTTCGCCCACGCCACGCCGCCTTCCCCGACGCC